>NC_050455.1:6860285-7160285 GCF_903995425.1 Onychomys torridus
TGTTACCTTTCAGATGTGTACTCAGCACTCCACATTAATTAGCCAGAAACAAAAAAATAATAATAAAAGCATGTACTTTAGAAAAGGGGAGAAACCATGTGTCACATGAGGAGTTGGTAAGCACCTTCATAACAAAGACTTCAAATGACTATCTTTCTATATATTGGCAAAACTGAAAACATTAGATGGTACATCAAAACTCTACACTCTAAAAACTATTTTCTAGCATATAAACTAGATGTGAATGGAAACTACATGGTCCATCCTATAAACGGAATGGAGTTCTACTTGTTCAAAACAATGGTTGCAAGAATCTATTGTAAGAAATTGATGGTTTTGAAGCAGATTTTGGTTTCAATCTGTGAGATAATTTACTATGGCGAAGTTTTTGGATAAGTCCTAAGGAAATAACAGTGATGCTTCAAAAGGCTTTCTTAAAGCCTTTCCTGTCACCACAGTCACTACAACAAGGAGCAGAGGGAGTTGGAAATAATATTATTCCATCATTTGATAGGAAGGAACATAGAAGAGGCTGGTATTGCTGGAGACAGAACCAAAGAACATAAGTTTGAAAGTCAAACAGCAGAGTGAGAATGAGTCATTGGAAGAAAATGGATACAATCTTCTCACAGAGTGGTTTAGAAATGGATTTATAATCACTGCAGAATATTCATGCCTATGGTCCAGTCACCAGAAAATTAATCTCTATCTTAAAGAAGTAATACTAAATTTCTAAATAGCTTTACACTCTGGGGTCATAACTCAATGATAGAGCACTTATCTAGCAAGTTTAGGTTTAGTCCCAGAACACAAACAACAACAACTACTACAAAAAATAAGTTATGTATAAAAATGCTCAGCTCAACATGTATACTGACAGACAACCTTCAAACCCTAGCGACTTATACAATTGTCAGTGTTATTTTCACAGATATAAAAACTGGAGCAAATATGTCTTTAATTCAGTTATTATTACATCCATTTAATAAATATTAATCGCCTACTGCATATGTGTAGGATATTTTTATGTATTAGGACACAGTAAAATTCTTTCTCTGTTGGGAATTATATTCCTTTGAGGAAAGTTGCATAATAAACACCTTGAATAAAAATAATACATATACAGATTCACTGTGTCAAGACTGAGTGTTGTGAGTTACTGAAAGGTGCTTATATCAGTCTGGAGTATTTTATCTTGAACAGGGTAATCTTAGAAAGACTTTTCTGAGTTTTTGACATTTTAATATTTATATTAAAGTTAGTTATTAAGGAATTCATTCAATGTACAAAGAAAATGGCACAGATATCTCATTAGTGATTTTGCCTAATATTGTCTTATTATTATTTAACATACACATAAAACTCAGATTTAAAAAATAAAATCCCCATAAATCTAAATATTTAATAGCTCAATAAGTATGTTTAATGTTATCTACTACATACATACATTCATAAACTACAAAAATTCAAAAACTAAACATTGTTATTTTCACATAAATTATTAGTTAATAAGAGTATTAGAAGAAAATTACTAATAAAGTACTTAAAAATAAGTGATTAAAAGTATATACTCCACACAATGAAGACATTCTAATTAATCATGAAAAAAAATAGGCAGCATTATATAGCCTGTAATGAATAAAAAATCTTGAATTCTTGAAAACAAGTGATGAATAATTTCTTTTTTTTATTATGTGTTTTAATTTTATACATCAGCCATGGGTTCCCCTGTCCCTCCCCCTCCAGCCCCTAACCCCAGCTTCCCCCCTGCCCCTCCCCTCCATTCCCATCTCCTCCAGGACCAAGACACCCCTGGGGATTCATTTAAACCTGGTGGATTCAGTACAGGCAGGTCCTGTCCCCTCCTTCCAGGCTGAGCATGTGTCCCTGTGTAAGCCCAAGGTTCCAAACAGCCAGCTCATGCACTAAGGACAGATCCTGGTCCCACAGCCTGGGAGCCTCCCAAACAGTTCAAGCTATTCAATTGTCTCACTTATCCAGAGGGCCTGATCCAGCTGGGGGCTCCACAGCTGTTGGTTCATAATTCATGTGCTTCCATTCGATTGGCTATTTGTCCCTGTGCTTTTTGCAATCTTGGTCTCAACAATTCACACTCTTACAGTCCCTTCTCTTTCTCGACAGTTGGACATCTGGAGCTCCACCTGGGGCCTGGCTGAGGATCTCTGCATCCACTTCCATCAGTTATTGGATGAGAGTTCCAAGACGACTTTTAGGGTGTTTAGTCATCTGATCACCAGACTAGGTCAGATCAGGCTTTCTCTTGACCATTGCCAGCAGTCTACAGAGGATATATCATTGTGGATTTCTGGGGACCTCTTGAGCACTCTGCCTATTCCTGTTCTCATGTGGTCTTCATTTATCATGGTCTGTTAATGAAAGGGAGAACAAGGAATAACAGATCATGATAAATGAAGACCGTGATGAATAATTTCTTAATGAATGCCAAAAATACATTGTATGAAAATAAAATTTATTTTCAATAAAAAATGAAAAAAAACTTTGATTTAAAAAATGTGCTAAATACTGTCATGACTTTATATCAAGGGTCATTGTGAACCAACTTTTAAAGTAAGTTTATTCTAAATGTCCATTAATAAAAAGGCAAAGAGGAGGATTTTGTGATAACTCGAAATATGATCCTCTGACTATTTTATCAGTAGTATTTCTTTCTTTTTTTTTTTCTTTTATTTTATGTGCGTTGGTATGAAGGTGTCAGATCCCCTGGAACTGGAGTTAGAGACAGTTTTGAGCTGCCATGTGGGTGCTGGGAATTGAACCCAGGTCCTCTGGGAGAGCAGCCAGTGCTCTTAACCACTGAGCCATCTCTCCAGCCCCAGTATTTATTTCTTATTTAGTTTTTATCCATAATCATAAGCTTAACTCTGCAATCCAGCTAGACTTGGAGGAGAATAGGAAAAATATGGAAGCTGAAGGACTTCAGTGAGAGCAGAGGTGACAGTGTACTGCGAGCTGACGGTGGGGGCACGGTGACAGTGGGCACAGCTGCATACATTCATAACTGTCATGCAATATCATGTTTAGAAGATGGCATTTTGCAATCTTATCCCTATCTTCTGGATCTTACATTCTTTTCATCCCCTGTGTCTGATGGACAGAAGCATGGACATTTAAAAGGCAGTTTCATGCTGGTCAATGTAGTTAAGCAGCAGCAGTAGGAGATTTCCTCCCCAATCCCAATACCTCCTCCATCATAGGCTTTCAGCTGGGTTTATAGTATCAAACATGAGTTGTCACTTGGAGAATAGGCTTCAAATCCAACCCTAGAGCCATAGGTTACCCTCATAACAGCTGTTCCACTATCGCAAGAGTGGCCACATCTTGCCTGGTGGGGTGATGTTGTAGTTCATAGAATCCACAGATGGGTAAGACTGTTGATGCTTTACTTGCACCAAAGCAACCTGTATTGCATCATGTGAAATTATGAATGGTAGTCAACAGGGAGAAACTTCTAGCTCAGCTAAACACTGATTTCTCTGCATCCAAGCAGTGTGGTTTCTTCATCAGTAAGGTCTTAATTCATTCAGTTGGGCAACCAAGAGAAAAGGCAAGAGTCTATATTTCTTGGGAGGCTTCATGATCAGCAACTCCTATTGTGTATCTCACAACTGGCACTGGTTGTTCAGTGGCCTATCACTTCTAGGACCAGTATCCTCTAGCCTTGCAAGGTACCTACTGTCAAATTCTCTAATATATTTTTAATTGGATTAACAGATACTAGGTTTCATGTGGCTTGTTCATATTTCAGTCATATTGCTTTTCCCTCTTTCTTCTGCCCCCTCATATCACCCTATCTCAACCTCTTTCCTATGTGAATAGACCCTCAATATTCCCTTTCTCCATCTCCGCTTTATCTGTATATCACTGTCTCTGCTCCCTTAAAGCAACCCCCCACTATACTGTCACCTACTTTTCTTCTGGAAGTGCTCTCGATTAAACACACACAACTAAAGAGCCGATGCTAGGATCCCCACATAAGAGAGAACATATAGTCTTTCTGAGCCTGGGTTATATCACTCGGTATAATTTTGCTCAGTTTCATTCATTTACCTACAAATTTAATAATGTCATCTTTCTTTATAGATAAAAAGTTCCATTGTTTTCATTACCCATCTTTCAGTTGATGAGTGTCAAGGCTTATTCTATTCTCTAGCTACTGTAAATGAAGTTACAAAGAACATGAATGTGCAAGTATCTCTGCAGTGGGATAAAATTACATGCCTGGAGTGGTATGACTTGGTCACATCGTCCCATCAAGGTGGCTGAACTATTTTATACTCCTACCAGCATTGTATAGAAGATTTCCTTTCTCCTTCCTTCTTCCTTCCTTCTCTCCTTCTCTCCTTCCCTCCACCCCGTCTTTCCTTCCTTCCTTCCTTCCTTCCTTCCTTCCTTCCTTCCTTTTCCTTTCTGTCTCTCTTCTCTTCCCCCATGATCCTTTTCCTCCTCTCCTCCTCCTCCTCCTCATTCTGTTCCTCCTCCTCTTATTCCTCCCCCTTTTTCTTCCTCTCTTGTTTTTGGATAGTGCTACATATCCAACCAAAGCATTTAGGCACTAGATGAAAGCATTTTTTCAGTGAGATGCTCCAATTTCCTCCAATGCTGTGCTAGAAATTAGCTTTGTTAAGGTCATTTGTTTCTAATTTTACAGGACTGTTAAGATGTTTTTAATTTGTATGCCTATATTGATACATTCTTATGAGTATTTCCTTATGACAACTTCACAGTTATGGAGGGGCTGTATCATGGATTACAACCACATTTCAGGTTGTGGGGATTGTCTCTCAGTTGTCCAGTACTGTATTGAAATATTTCACCAATATTAGGATTTTTTTCTTTTTGTAGTGTTTATCTGTTTTATTTAAAAAAGAAAACTCAGTCCATTTAATGTAGCAAAATTCACATATCTTTACTGTAACTTGAATTATTGGCAGCATCTTATTGTTTCTTTTCTCTTTTGTTTGTTGAATTTCTTCGTACAAACTATATATCAGTTGCTCTTTTTTCCATCACTCTGCCAAAGGTATTAATATTTACAGTCCAAAATATAGATGCTTTGTCTCTTTATGATTGCAAACTTTCCCAAGTTTTCCTTTAGCTTTTAAAGAATGCCTCCTTAATGTTCAGAAATAGTTGTGTGTGCATGTGCACAGCCATATGTTTTCATGGCATGTCTATCATCCTATTTATTAGGGTTTTTTCTTCTATGTCTACTTCCGAACTTCCCACCCAAAATCAAGAAGAAAGGCACCCACATTTCTCTTCAGAAGATGGTTTTTCACTTCTACATTTTATATTTAAATGTCAGATCCATATGGAATTTATGTTGATGTGATAAGAATCAGGCATCTAGGTTTACTCCCTTCCAAATAGTCTTGGCTCTCACTAATTCTCACATTTTCTGGAAGACCCCAAGAGTGTGCACAGCACCATTATTCAACTTCTATTCTGGTTTATGTGGAACCCAGAGGCTGAAAAGATTGTGTTGGTGTACCTTCCTCATCTGACTGACACCTGTACATGATGGTCATGGACCTGTGCTGGCTGAGGCTCTCAGAACAACACTTTAGAGAAAACTTTGTTTCATTTAACTCTGAAAGGATATTGTATCATTCTGGTGTAGTTGATGAGTAGGGAAAATAAAAGCTGGCATCCTAGCCAACCTAAACAGAGAACATCTAACTGCTGTTCTTCTTTCCCAGCATGTAAGAAATGGCTGGAAAACACTTTCTAATATGTCAAGATGGGGCTGTAAGATGAAAGGTGGCTATAAAATGTGCCTACTACACTGTCACCCACGCTTCTGGCATCTATGCCCATATGCTACCTTGATATCCAGAAAAAAAAAAAATTAAAGTTCACTTGACTATTCTGATTCTTTAACAAACTAGTTGCAGATACCTGAATACAGTTTTAAAATCTTGTATCTCTATGTGATATCTCACTCATCTCTCTGTCATAAAATGTTTGGAATGAGGGCAGTGAGCAAAGACCAGTTGCGCAATGTTTCGGAAAGTTTCCTCCACTTCCATGTGCTACGGCCAACATGAAGAATAGTCACTGTAGGCATCTGCAGTGACTCTTGGGGATTCAATTGGAAGGCTCTTATCTACGTTGACAGAATTATGATTCTATTTTTAAATTTATTTCGTAGGGAAGATAAGAAAACTAATCTTTTTTAATCCATCAGCTCTTTCTTTTTTAAAACAACTGGGATCATATCTGATGACCTTTGTGAAGGCCATACTTTGTAACTGGGTTATGATTTGCATTTTTGTTCATCAAATTATTTCAGTAATACATGATGTAAGGATTTAATAGTTCATGTGGGATAATCATTCACATATGCTGTTTGTCAGGCTGAGCTTTATTCTCAAATTGAAAATATCACTTGGAAGATACTATAGAGTGTAATCCACAAATCCTTCACGTCTGGCACTAATGCATTCACTGGGTTTTCTTCAAGCTATGTCATTGGTTCCAGAAAATATTCCTTCCATTTCAATGTCTAAACTTACTGTTTGAAGTCAAAGATATTGTCATATATAGCCTCAACATCATGAGAGATTGGTTTGTCATTCTTGTTAACAGAAGGCAGGAACCAATTGGAATTGGAGAGCATGATAGTTCTGCTTGGAAGGAATATCTAAGAAAGTCAGGAAAACTCAAGGGATATTCATGTAACATTCCACAGAAGTCCCATGGAGGAAAAAGGAAGTCTGGGGTGAGGTTTCCCTTTTTAGTATGGCTCACATGTGCTTGTTCCCTTGTGATAGTTACTAGTAGTTCCTGGACTCTTGTTCTCTACTTGTTGGGGCAGAAAATTCCAAATATCATAAATCATCTAAGCCCTAACTGTGGTGGAAAGATAATGTGCCTCTATCCAGAGTTGCCTCTGAAATTTTCTAACATGGCCTTAAACAAATTCTTTTTTATTATAATTTAGAGAAAGAAAGCACAAATTTCATGACATAAATTACACGAAGAATTTGTTCTATTGGAAGAAATATCCCATGTTTCGTAAGATGAGCATTTATATCTTGATAAATAGTATAGTATAACTTGAATAAAAGTGAGTTTTATGTTGGGTATGTAGCTCAGGGTAGAGAACCAGGCATGTGCAAGGTGCTGGGTTCGATCCCAAGCACAGCATGACAAACATAAAACAGGAGACAAACTTTGATGACCTCAATGGCTACAGAATTTCCAATAAAGATAGGTAAAGATTTTATCAATGGATTTTTATCTGTAATGCATAGGTTTTGCTGAATTCAGAACTCTGTGAGGTAGGGAAAATTTACCCATAAATAAGAGTAATTATAATCAATCAGTAAATGAACAACTGTTAAAACTAGTATTTTGTTTTGTTTTTGTTTTTGGACATAGGGTTTCTCTGTGTAGCTTTGCGCCTTTTCCTGGAGCTCACTTGGTAGCCCAGGCTGGCCTTGAACTCACAGAGATCTGCCTGGCTCTGCCTCCCAAGTGCTGGGATTAAAGGCGTGCGCCACCACCACAGGCTAAAACTAGTATTTTTAAATATGACTCTTTTGATATTGATGCTCACTGTGACACATTGTAACAGTGCTTACTGCTGTTCTTTTTAATATTTTTAAGTGTGTGTGTGTGTGTGTGTGTGTGTGTGTGTGTGTGTGTGTGTGATGGATGCAAAGAGAGAAGGAGAGGATGTGTGTGAGTATGCTTGCCACTATGTACTTGTGACCGTCAGGAGACAGCTATTAGGAGTTTGTTCTACTTTTCTATCATACGGACTCAGAAATTAAATTTAGGTTGTCAGACGTGGTGGCAAGCATCTCTAATCACTGAGGCATTTTGCTGCTTCTGGTATCCTTTTAAAAAGTAAAAGCAGAATATTTTATGTGAATAAGTGCTTGTTTTCAGGCCATTGCACTCTAGGAAAAGTATGTGTTCAGGAAACTGAGAATCTGAGAGTCGATGCCTCTAAACTCTGTATGTGGAAGTACCATGGGTGGGTTTTCTTAAATCCACACACAAATAATTTCACTCTGAGCAGTGCGGTAGACAACTGAGCTATACTTAGGGCTCTGACCAAAGGCTGATGCTAAAAGAATGAAAATTAATGAGTTGTTCAAATGACACAGAATATTCAAAAATCTTATGTTGAGGACAGAGCTTTGGCAATCCCCACCACCACTCCCGAAAGAAAGGGTGACATAATGCTACTGTGGGCAATGAATTCACTTTATCATTTTGGTCCAGCATCCAATTCACTCTTTTATAGCTTATAGAGGATCAGCCTGATGTAAAATGGAGAAAAATACTGTTAGCTAGATAGCTAGGAATCCAATTCTCGTCTACCAAGCCTCAACATGAGTATGTATGGACCAATCAAAGCCATCACAGCAATGTTTGCTGGTTCATCTAGGAGAAGGTCCTGCTCTTTACCTCTGCATCTGTGTCTCTAAGTATGTAACTAAGAAGTACTTTCAGGCTTTTGAAAACCATGAGTCAAAATGGAAATCATCTCCTAAGTAGTACTAAAGGAGAAATTAGTCTTGACTACACCTTACAGGCTAATAGCCTGTGGTCAAGATTCACCTCTAGATCCAATTATCACCCGATTGTACAGTCCTAAAAACTTCCTGTTATTTCTCATGATATGAATCTCTGGTAACTAGAGCCAAGTATAACTGATAGAGGGCAAGTAGAAAACTTGTTTCTAGGACTGGGGAAACAGCTTAGCAAGCCCTTGTCCTACAAGCACAAGGACCAGAGATCAACTCCCAGAAACATGTAGAAAATGTGGTGTATGATTGTAAATCCCACACTCCAGAGGAGGAGACAGAAGGATTCCTGGGGTGGTATGGTCAGCCAGCATAGATTCTTGACAAGTGTCAAACCAGTGTATTAAAACCTTATATTAAAAAAGGACAGCACCTGAAAAATGACAGCTAAGGTTATTCTCTGGACTCCAGATGCACACACACAAATGTGTAAACACATATGTACAAACACACAAAATATTTTTCCATTTTATTAAAATCTGGTGTAGAAAGATGTACATAACTTTTTTCCTTTCCTTAAATTACTCTTTCTGAAAATTTCACAGCATAGTGGATACTGATAGTTAGAGTGGTGTGCTCTGGGTGATTTATTGTTTTTTAGCATGAAGCATTCCTTCCTATAGTGTCTATTTCACGACACGTATTTATGCATGCATGAGCACATATGTGCATGTGCTTGTGTGTGTAAACACACATGTATCTTAGTATACATATTTACAAGCACAAAATTAACCTTTAGTTTTATGAAGTATGTAACTCAAAATCATACTAGAAATTTACTATAAAATATATTAAAAGCTTAAAAACAAAAATTTTAAAACATATAAGCTTTTAAGTACAATTTGATGCCTTTCAAAACTTGTGTAGGATTTTTAGTGGGTATTGACATACTGTGTGAGTATATGCGCTCTTGATAATATTTGTCCTATAACAAGAATCTATAAATGCCACAGATGAGTGCTTCAAAAATCAGAAAACTTGTTATGGAAAATATTTGTGAAAACTTACATTTGTGCTGTCATTTTATGAAAAAATGAATCATCATAAGTCTGTTCACAATACTTTCAATTAAATATTTCCATTTTGTGATTTTACTTCATGTCTCTTGTAGAGAACAAAAACATAACTATTATTATCATGTGTGCAAGTTGACTATAGGATTTCTTTTCAAAAAATCAGACTCTCTCAAGGCTTAAGTTGGACATCGTGAAGAAATGGATGTATTTGGTAATTCACCTGACTTGATGATGTCAAGCTTGTTTTTACAAAAGTATTTACAAACGTTTGAAGAGTTTATTTTTCCACTAAAGATAAAGAAATACAGATACAGATTTGATGATGGTCCCAAATATAGAAGAACGATGATGATCGATGGGATATATCAAGAACAGCAGCAGAGGACAGTGCTGGAAAATGACAAAATATATGCCCATGGCAACACAAACTAAGATGCAATTTATGAGTTAAAAAAAAACAAACAAACAAAAATAATTGCTCATGTTAACCACATCTTAGCTATCTCCAGAGATCAGTTCCATAGGCTGCTAAAAGAGGTCAAATTTCTTTCTGGGATTTTTTTTTTCCTGCTAGACATGGTAGAATTGACCTATAACCTCAGCATTGGGAAGCTGAGATAGAATGATCATAAGTATAGAGCTAGCCATGGCTACATAGCATTACACCCTGCCTGAGAGAAAAATCCTGTGACATCTTAAATATACTAAAATTACAGAGTGTAATATGACACAATCTAGTTCTGCAGTGGGTAGGGGGGGGGCATGGTTAGCATAATGAGATGCTCAGTCTGATTATCAACCACTAGAAAAGAAAACAAGCAACATGGGGGGTGAATATAGGGTATTGTTCTGTTTCTTTACTGCTGTGATTAAACACTATGATTGAAAGCAGCTTGGGGATCAAAAGGTTTATTTGGTTTGCATGTCCTGATCACAGTTCATCACTGAGGGAAGTCAAGGAAAGAACCAGGTGGCAGGAAAGGAGGCAGAAACTACCGAGGGATGCTAATCACTGGCTTGCTCCTCATTGGCTCCTTCTGTTTTCAAATACAACCAGGACCACCTGCATAGGGTGTCACCTACCACAGAGGTGTCTTACACATCAATCACTAATCAAGAAAATACCCCCCCCCACACACACACACACACTTACCTACAGGCTATCTGGTGGTAGCATATTTTCAATTGCATTTCCCTCTTCCCAGAAGACCATAAATTTGTCAAATTGACAAAAATCCCAACCTCCTAGCTACTATTTTATTGATTCTATTGAAATATTTCCGGTCACTGATCAAAAGCCTTTTACTCTCTGGGGAAATAATTATATTTCTAAAATTGTTAATGATGATGTAAATATATTTTTCTTAAAATATGAACATATAATGTGAATATCTTGAACTAAATCATACACAAGAAGGAGAAATTGAAGTGAGCTTTGTTTCAATGTTATCTAAGTTTTCCACCACTGTCTACCTCTATCACTATTTTTAAAACCACTCCACTTGAGCCAAAATGCATTTCAAGGCCAGTGTTTTAGGGCAAACAAGTTACTAAGTCCCCTGCCAAGCTTAGGAGACAAGCTGGCTAGGAGACCATAGCTTTGTTTCTTGTGCTAATAAAGCTCAGACCATCCCCTTGAGACCTAGTGGTTCTCCAAAACAATTGACTGAGAACAAAAGATGTTTTTACATATCAAGGTGAGAGGTAGAATAACATTCCTGAGAAGACAGAGAACTATGTACCTAGGGAAAGAAAGGGCAGGCATTTTCTGCAGAAATAGACAGAAGGGCATGGCTAGAGAGAAGAGAGGATGACAGAGGTTCCACAGAGGGTAAGCAGATCTTGAGTAGTCTCTTCTGAGTGCCAGGAGTAGAGAGCAGCAGAGATGGAGAAAGAGGATACTGAGGAGGAAGATGAGGCTGGAAGCATAGGAGTTAGTCGTTAGCAGGACTATGAGCTGGGGAGCTGGACAGAACTGAAGCTATGGAAACAGTATTTCATCCCAGAAAAATAAAGTAGACGGATAAAGGGCTTGGTATGTCTAGAGTTATTCCTGTCTTGAAGGTCTGGTGGAGTTATAGCTGAATTGATAGAATTTTAAGTTAACAGACGTAATAATAAAGTGTACATAGATTTTTTTTCCACCTCAGATAACCCATGCTGGACATAGCTAAACCCCGGGACCCCTGGGTGCCCTATAATGATAAAATACCTTGATCATCGCAACCTAAAGGAGAAAGGATTTATTTCAGCTCACAGGTCAAGTTACAGTCCATCATGGTGGGAAATCAAAGCATTAGGAGCTTGAAGATGCTGAACACATTACATCCACAATCAGAAGAAGAAGGCAATTTGCATGTGTGCTAGTGCTCAGCTAGCTTTCTCCACTGTATACAGGCTAGGATTTCATGTCTACAGAATGGCCTTGTCTGGAATTCAGATGAATCTTCCCAAACCAATTAACTTAATAAAGATAACCCCTCACAGTGACTGTCAGAGGTCCACCTTAAAGATGATTCTAGATTTGTCAAGTTGACAATAGCATTAGCCTCCCTAACTTCTTATTCCACCTTGTTCTTCTAGAACCTAATAGTTGGTATGTGTTGGGGAACAAATCTAGGCATACTTATGACAACAGAAGTATCACATTCCTTTTCTACAGATAATGAAAGGGGCTATTAAAAATCCCATTTTCCTCATCTTGAGAAAAGGATACCAACCCTTACCCTAACTCCTTCTTAAGGAAAAATAAAAGTATCCAGCTATTGCTATATAAGCAATCAGGCCTGAGCACAGTTGCCTAGTCATTGGACTTTCTACTGAGAATGGATGACTCTGGGCTTTTCATGACATACAAAACTTCACCAGATTATTTCACAGGTAATCAGGGATGATTTGAAAATCACTAGCTTGGCTTATTATAATGTTCATTGGCCAGAGAAACTGGAGAGTTCAGCATCAGAGCTCTTCCCTGTCCTCTTTATGATTAGAAATGATGGGATCAAGTGAAAAGTGACATATAAATATAAGGTAGACAGTGGCTTAGTACTTTTAACAGCATTTGACAGCTAAGAACCCCAAAAGAACGTTGGCACAGAAACGTCTCTTTTTGATACATGCAAAATGACTGAGCGAGGCAGGAACTGAGGGACTAGAAAAGGAGTGACTTGGAACACAACTTGAAAGGCTTTTAATGTTGCAATCTATATGGCCTTGCTCTGATTTGCTAACTACCACTAGTGAAACTGAATAAAAGTAGGGTTAACTGAATAGCCAAATTGCTAGATCTTATCTAGCATTTCCAGATGGGGGTGCTTTCATTTGCATTTTAGACAAGTATCTTTCTCCATTCCGGTCACACAAAGCTGGTCTGCAGATTCACACAACACAAGGTATTTTTAAAAGCTGGCATCATTTAGATTTCCCACCTATAGCAAATGTGAAAGGTTGGCATTTGAATTTCCTGAAGTATTAATCTCTAATGAAAACAATGTCAGAGCCTTAAGCACTTTGGCATTTTCTGGACACATTATAAATACACAAGATATATTTTATCATGAGCTGTGTATAACAGCACTGGGACAAAGAACAAGCACGGGGAAAATGGTTTGAGGCAAACCTTTCAACACACTTTCCAAGGCCATTGCAAATAACTCCCCAGTCCTTGCACTCCCTGGTGATCATTTTAATAGTAACAAGAACCATTTGGTAACTGGCCTGGGATGCAGATTGCATTGGGCTTTGGCTGATATAAAAATCTATTCTCTCTTATTATTAAGCAAACAACATTCTAGCCTATTACAGAGATATTTAAAGCTCCCCTAATACCAATCAGTCCTTAAATCTTCAACGTACTGCTAAATATATCTGTATCAATTCTCTTCTAGTCTTCTTTCTCTTGACACCTCCCCTCTCTCTCCCCCTCCACTTCCTCCTTACTGTCCTTTTTCATCCTCTTCCTCCTCCTCTCTTTCCTGTTCATCTTTTTATCCCCTCTTTAGCTGTCTTTAAGACACCTAAGGAACTTTGCATCTTTCTTATGTGAACTACCTGACTGATGATTTGGTTACAGGAATCTTGTTCAGAGCTCTTGGTCAGCTGGAGATATCTGCTAGGAATAAAAATGGTACTCCAGGTGGATCTGTTTATCCAGTAGGCACAACTGTATTGTCTTCCCCTTCTTCATTATCTGTTCAGATGATGGTAAAACCAAAACAATTAGAGCAAGATTCTGAGGTCAAAGGCGCATGTGGTGTTTGAATGAGATTGTCCCCCATAGGCTCAGATATTTGAACACTTGGTCCCCAATTGGAGGCCGTTTGGAGAGGTGTAGGAGGTGTGGCATTCCTAGAGGGAGGATGATACTGGGGCCGGATTTTTGAGAGCTTAAACTTGGGACATTTCAAGTTCAGTCTTTCTGTTTACTATTTACAGTTCAAGATGTGAGCTTTCAGTTCTTGACCAGGCTCATTGTTTATCATAATGATAACTTAAGACAGAAGTTGGTATGAGGCAGTGGACTATTGCTGTGACAGACCTGACCATGTTTTTGGAGGAACAGAAAAGATGTTGGGACTTTGGACTAGAAAAGTAGTTGGAGAGTATAAGCAGATCTGATCATCAAGGAGCTTGGATCTATGTAGACTGTTAAGACCTAGCTCAAGGGGCTTCAGAGGGGACCAATTTTAGCAACCTATATAGAGCTGATTCTCAAGCTATGTTGGCAAAGAATATGTCTGTTTTCTGATCTTGTCCCGAGAACCTGCTTAAATTTTAAAATAATTGATTAATTTCTTTGGCAGAGGCGATTTTAAGACCGAGTCTAATGTTGATTCTGTTGCAGTAGTCACTCTTATACAAGATCTCAATGAAAAAGAAAAAAAAGAACAGAAGGAAACACAAAATGCACAGTTTGGAGAAAACAAGGACGCTAACAAGCTTAATATAAGAGATAAGGCTTGAGATGGAAGAGAGGTTTCAATTGATAAGAAGATTAATGTCGTTAATGCCAAATCTGCATTGGTATAAAGGGAAAGCTACCAAGAAAGAACCCACTCCTAGTACCATGGTCTGTATTAGTCAGGGTTCTCAAAAGAAACAGAGTTGATAGAATAAGCATGTATGTGATTTATTATACTAGATTGCATTATGTAGTCTGAGTAGTCCAACAATGACTGCTTCCTAACAGAAAGGCAGTCCAATAAATGTTCAGTCCACAAGACTGACTGTCTCTGCAGTCCCAATCTGCTGCTGCTGTCTGGGAGAATTTCTGGAGCACCGCTGGTTTTCAGTTTGCATAGAAATTCTGAAGAAGATTTAATACAGACCACAGCATCAGAATAGACAAAGTTGCCAGTAAATGTGGGAGCAAGCAGGTAAAAGGCAAAAGTTTCCTGGGTTTTATTTAATTCTAGATGGAGTCAAGTTGATAACTATGGTTAGCCATCCCAGCATACTTAAGAGCTTTAGTTTCACCTCTGATCTTTCAGCCTTTTTAAAGCTTCCAAAAGAGACTAGCAGCCTGATGGTATTTCAGACTTGGGTGGTCACCATGTATGAATAGCATTATAGAAATATTGCACAGAATTCTCTTCATTTGTCAGCATCAGACTGGGTTCAGTTCATCAGAGATGAGCTATTTAGAAACATATGCATTTATTGAACAGGAGAGCCTCAGTTTGTTGTATTTGTTGGTCAAGGGCCAGCTTGGCCAGCCCTGGTTCAGTGTTTCCGCTGGTTAATACCATGAGGCGCTCAGCTGAAAGCACGTGTCCGTGTGTCGCCATGGAAGCAGTGTCTTCACAGAGCCGTACCCATGAATGTGAAATGTTTAACAATGAGCAATTTGTTTGAAGCTCCTTTTACTCCGCATATCCTTGGAAAAATGAAACCACGGGAGGCCTAAGAATCTCCAAAGGGCCTTTCTACACAGATTAATGTGGTAATTCTCTCGTCACTATGTTCTGAGGGAGAGCTTCTTGCAGCAGACTGTACTTCACTCTGAGTTAGAACACGGATTTGCATTGAGTGTTTTAATAAAATGTAAAATTAAATGATCATCCCTGGTGTGCCTCAGCTCTTGGTCAAGGCAAGAAAGAAAATGTAGTTTCTGAGGTAGATGAAAGTACCAAGGAGAATGTTTTGCCCCCAATGAAAATTCCATTGGTCCAGTGACATGATTCCCACAAGCTTCGTCTTCTCCACTTTGATGTTCTGTTGTTTTGTTTTTGCTTCTGTGCTCTTTTAATCTGTTGAAAGTTATGAATAATGTAAGTACTTCACAGCCATGTGATACGGATTCTGTCAGAACTAAGCATTTTAATCTCCTCTCTATCTTTTTTATTTTCTTTTTGCTCACTTTAGCAAGATAATATTGCATGAAAGCAATCATTAATGCTGACGCTTTACACCACTGCTAACTACCTGCACTTCTTCCTGTTGTGACTATAATAAAAGTGGAAACTTCTGAGCAACATCAATCTATGGATTGTTGGGCACATTAGGAAATGAGAAAAGAGAAGCATGGGCCAATAAAGGAAGATGGAGTAGGATGCTGTTCTGAGGAAACCAGTGGGACTTCTTTTCATATGGTTTATTTTAGAATAACAACAGAGTCCCTCAACACTGTCAAGGCTGTGGTCTGTTTTTAAGCACATTAAAAAAAAAATCCTTTCCGTTAAGATAGCAGGAAACAGCAGAGAAAGGATTTTTTGCAAACTGATTGTTCATGGCACGTATTCATTTTCTAATCGTTTCTTTCCTGTTTGGTTGTGAGCCTGCCTAGCCTTGAACAGCCGAGTCATCTCTCCAATCCCAGATTCTTTCTTAAAGAGGTAGAAAAATGCTGAAGCTGACAGGCCCAACAGTCGCCCCGTGTTCATCAGTTTCTTTAATGGAGTCCCGTCGTCTCTACCCCTCAGTACTGAAACATCAGGAAACCCAGCTGCAACCAGCGACCTGAAATGACAATTTAGGACAAGACTCACGATCAAGAATTCCAGGGTTTAAATCCTGGTTCTACCTCTTCTCCCTATGGATAGAGTTCTTAAATTGTCTCTCCTTTCATTCCCTCATATACAACCTACCTCATAAATTTCGTTTTGTCATACTCAGATGAGGGATAACTCAGAAAGCACTAGAAATGCAGTAGGAAAAAAGGCCAACACTCAGCAAATGGTGGCTCTTGTTTGCCATGCAACTTTCCCATACACTCCATGCCTGTTTTGCTGAGTATTAATGACTTTGATTGATAGTTTTGCTACCCTATTCTAACATATATTTCAATAAAGGATGGCCTGAGACACTCTACATCTGGACCTAATTTCTGAAAATGCAGTAGAGTAAAATTTATGTAAAACACTGAATAGGTTGACTCTCATCTGCCTTGTACGTCTAGGCTTCTAGGACGACAGTTCTTCATTTCAGAGTTCTTTATTCTCTGGGTCTGATGTTGCACTTTGTGTCTAGTTCCATATGAAGTTGCTTAGTTTGCTCTCTGAAAATGAGTATAGGAGGAAAAGTAGTGGAAAGGCAGAAAAGTTGTCCACTATGTAACAAAACCTCTTGTAATTATTTCCTTCTCTTGGTTCTAGCATTATCCAGTGACTGGCAGAATTTCTTAAGAGCAGTCTGTAAAGTAAGCGAATGGATATGCAGTGTAGCTGTGAACAAGAAGGACCATGAGTGGTTATTCTGTTTAGACTGAGTGTTAAGTCAGGAGCACACGCTCAGTGTGAAACACACACACACACACACACACACACACACACACACACACACACACACAGGTTCTTCATGTTTTCTGTCATGTTCATGTGCCAACTAATGATTGACTAAGAAAATCAGAAACTGTTCATTATAAACTCATATAAAAATGCAGAAGTCATATAAACTGCCCAGTAGTGGTGGCCTTTAATCCCAGTACTTGGGACACAGAGACATGCAGATCTCTGTGAGTTTGGGGCCAGCCTGGTCTATCCACGCAGTTAGTTCTAGGACAATCAAAGCTACACAAAGAAACCCTGTTTCAAAAATACTAAAAATAAATAAATAATAGACTCTTTCAAAGAAGGCCATATAAACCAATGTATGCACATATTTGAATATCAATACTACATACTTTGGGAGGTTTTAAAAATGTATTTATTTTGTGTGTGCATGGGTGTGTATGTGCTGTGCTGCATGTACATGCCATGCATCATGGATAGACTCAGAGGACAACTTGCTAAATTGGTTCTAATCCTCCATTATCTAGGTCCTGGGGATCAAAGTTGGGCTTCAGGCCTGGCGGTAGGTGCCTTGTTCCATGAGCCGTCCCTGCAGGTCCTTGGTTTTGTTATATTCTTCACTCAGGGACTGAAAATAAACAAAGAGGCAGACTCCAGTGAAACTCCAGGCTTAGCCCAGACTGCTGCCGTTTGAGCATCCATCACTGTAGATAATATTACTAGGTACTTATTCCCCTTCTTGGCAGTAAAAGCTGAGTCAAACCTTGTTAGGATCTTTAAAAATGTGTGATCTTTATTTCTTGACCAACATGACAAACTAGAGGCACATTGTTAATCTTGTTTTATTTCTCACTTCAAAAAACTGACACACAATTTAGTTATTTCTAGGAAGTCTGATAGATTTCTCTTGTGTTAAATGGTATTTCTACCACAATCTTAAAAGCACTGAGCAACATTACACAATACAAATCAACAAAAGTTCAAGGTACCTTTCACATATCGATCACACATTGACGAGTTCCTCCCTTTCACATTACAAACGGATCGAGCAAGTAGAGTGCTGCAACTGCTAATGTTCTAAACTCAGGTTTTCAGTGGACTCACTGAGTCTCTGAAAGGAAGGTTTTTCTTCTTGCGAGAAAAAGTATCTCAATTTAATGCAGGTTACATTGAATTTTCATAGTTTATAATCATACCCTTCGTGATATTTCCTTGTAAGGATAGTTTGTTTGCTTACATTCTGACAGTATTTGGAGCATACTTTTACTCATTCTAAAAGTGCCAAAAGAAGATCTCTGTCTTCCTTTCTAATCAAAATCTAGTTAACACTCAGTTAAGTGGCCTATTCTTAAACATGGCAACTTCTGCCCATTGGTAAAGAAGAGAACTCATTGGTTAAAACCCACTGCTGCCATCTGGTGTCCATCATCAGGCACTGCCTCAGCTTGATGCCTTTGTACATCAGAAAGACAATCAATCATGCTTTGAGGAGATAGAGACTGGGACAAGATCCTAGAGACACAAAGGCAAAGGAAGACAGAGGGAAGGAGGTGGGTTAGAGAGCAGTCATTAGCAATGGAACTTGTCAGTAATTGTTTAGGAAAACTTTGTCCCTTCCCACCGACTCGTATTTGAACAGCCTAGGTTCCAGGCATGGCTTTTTAACATGTTTGTCATTTGAATTCTTTGAAGGCTTTAAATTGATGAATACTAAGGATAATGCTGTAGCTTAAGGCAATCATCCATATTGATGAAGGTCACTATAAATAGATTTGTGCTGCAATAGCCCATGTGTAAAAGTAATGTGCCTTTTTCCCCACCATGCCTATTGATTGCAAACCCTCTAAGGATGCTATTGTCAACTGTTCTGCCTTCATCAGAGGAGAGGAAAACCGCAGATCACCTACTCATTTTGCTTTACAAGCCAGAGACAAGTCCAAAAAAGAAACCCATTGTTGTATTCTAACTGAATTGATTAAACAACTACACTCACTTTTCTGTCACGAGAAAGCAAGCTTTTATTGAATAGAAACTACCTTTCAGAGGGTCCAAAATAATGATTTAAATGACATTAAAGGTCTATGCCCATATTCTAGGGAATATGCATATATCTAGTCATGAAGGGTACATCAGAGCACACCAACTATCATGTGTAATAGAATTGTGAATTTGAGGAATTTGGAGATGGAGGCTATTGGATAATTCTGTTTCTCGTTAACCAGAAAGCCGACAGGTAGGTGTTCATGGAGAGGCAGGAAATCTCCTTTTGACAGATGGAGAGTTCTGTCAGGAACACAAATAACTCATCAAAATCATCAGCAATATTGGTAGGGATCTTTTGAGACTTATTTCTCTGCGAATCTGATATGGATTTCTGAGCCCGCATCCAGCCCTGTTGAATCTTTGCTGTTCTTACTTCTTTCCAGAAGCCAAAGCTTTGCAGAGTGAAATTGCGAGTTTGCCTTGCTGATGTGGCTGAAAGGAGTGTTAAGACATGCCTTCTGAATTGCCAAAATGCAAACACTGTGAGCTACTACCGATGTCTCCTCATGGCTGTAGATCTGTGGGGCTCCATTTCCTTGTTTGCCCGAGACTGTCTTCAGCAGCTACAGGAAAATATGATGGCTCATATAATATATCAACCTGACTTGGTCACGGGGTGGCCATGCATTCAGTCAAACTTATTCTAGGTATGTGCAAGAGGGTGTGTCTGTGGAAGGGGAACAACTGATTAGTGAAAGGAGAAAAGCAGGTTCTATTCTCTAGTATGGCTGGGCCTCATCTAGTCAGTTGGAAGCCTTTGAGCTGGATTAATGTTTTGATTTTATTGTCTGAATATTCAAATTTGAATTATTGGTTACTTTGCTCATTGCTATAACTAAATGCCAGACAAAAGACAATTTAACATGGAGAATGATTTATTTTGGCTTACAGTCTGGGAGAATAGAGTGCACCATGTAGTTGGAGTCCAATATGTTGGATCACATTGCATTTCAGTCAGTGTGAGACCTTAACCCACAGGATGGTACCACCCATGTTCAGGTTGGATCTTCTGGCTTCAGTAAACTATCTCTGGAAACTCCCTCACAGACATTCCCAGAGATGTGTCTCTCAGTGGATTCTAAATCAAGCCATACTGATAACAAAGATTCACCATTGCAGCACATTGATGCTTCTTAGTTTTCAAGCCTTCCAGATGTTTTTCTGAATCTACATGACCATCTCTCATAGTTCTCTGGCTTGTAGACTCAAGCTGGAAGGATGCCAGTGTCTCTCTGGGTCTCCAGCTTCTGCCTGTACATCTGGGGACTGGCTGGCCTCCATAATTCTGTCATAAATGTCTCTGATTCTCTAGTATGAAATACAAATGTATGCTTTATAACCTTTATCACAGATAGTTCACAGCGAGACTGAATTTTCAAGGCTCTCATACTCTCATATAATGAAGTCTAATGAAAAGGGTGACCTTCAATGTCTTATCTTTGTTTATAGTAAATGGAAGTTAACCAGTCCTGCCTGCACTAGAGAGAAAGGAAATCTTTCACCTGGCTTTACTCACTGGGTGTTTCCCAAGGGTCTGCTCCCACAGAACATTAAGAAAGGGTCAGCAGCATTGAGAGAAGCCAAGAGATCTGGAGAAACACTAGGCTACAGGAAGCCATGGCCATGTCTATCCCTGAAGGAGAAAGTAGACAAGCAGGTCTCAGTAATGTGTGAGATTTGCAGCCATAGCCAAGGCCCATCACAATGAGGTGCACAGCCTGTAGTGAGGTGCACAGCCTGTAGTGAGGTGCACAGCCTGTAGTGAGGTGCACAGCCTGTAGTGAGGTGCACAGCCTGTAGTGAGGTGCACAGTCTGTAGTGAGGTGCACAGCCTGTAGTGAGGTGCACAGCCTGTAGTGAGGTGCACAGCCTGTAGTGAGGTGCACAGCCTGTAGTGAGGTCCACAGCCTGTAGTGCGGTCCACAGTCTGTAGTGAAGTCCACAGTCTGTAGTGAGGTGAACAGCCTGTAGTGAGGTGCACAGTCTGTAGTGAGGTCCAAAGTCTGTAGTGAGGTCCACAGTCTGTAGTGAGGTCCAAAGTCTGTAGTGAGGTCCAAAGTCTGTAGTGAGGTCCACAGCCTGTAGTGAGGTCCACAGCCTGTAGTGAGGTCCACAGCCTGTAGTGAGGTGCACAGTCTGTAGTGAGGTCCACAGCCTGTAGTAAGGTCCACAGCCTGTAGTGAGGTCCACAGCCTGTAGTGAGGTCCACAGCCTGTAGTGAGGTGAACAGCCTGTAGTGAGGTGCACAGTCTGTAGTGAGGTGCACAGTCTGTAGTGAGGTGCACAGTCTGTAGTGAAGTCCACAGTCTGTAGTGAGGTGAACAGTCTGTAGTGAGGTGAACAGCCTGTAGTGCGGTCCACAGCCTGTAGTGAGGTCCACAGTCTGTAATGAGGTTCACAGCCTGTAGTGAGGTGCACAGTCACCATGAGTAGCAGGAGTAGAATGATGGTAAGTAGCTTTTCTTTCTTCTAACTTTCTGTCCACTGTCTAAGCCTCCCATGAGCCAATCTGACAGAAAGACATATAACAAAGGTCTAATAGACGTGATCCACAGACCCCAGCCTAGGAGGGCAGAGAGCAAGGAGGGTACAAGTTAAGAGAGGACTTGGGGATATGTAATTACTCTGAAAAGGGTGTAGCTTTTGACTCTTCCAAATCTCACTGAGACTAGTAATGTCTAGGAGAGCAAACAAGAAAACAGTCTTTTATCTATATTCTTTCTTACTCATTATAAGTAGTGTATGTACAGGTCAGAGGACAACTTACAGGGGACAGTTCTCTCCTTCCACCTTGTGAGTCCTGATCAGACTTGACATCAAGTGTCTTTAACTGCTGAGTCATTTTACCAGCCCATATTTTCTCCTTATTCTACATCAAAAATAAATATTAACCAAAGGATCTACGGTGATGCTCAAGAACCAAAAAGGCATCACAGCTTGGCTTCCTTGTGGATAAGCTGAGAGCAGAGCGCATGGACGCTGTTCTAACTAGAACAGAAGAATCAGCAGCATGCAGCATCTACCCGTGTGATGCCATGAGGAGAATGTGCTTTATGGAAAAAGTGAACCAATTCCCCTCCCCCAACACAGAACGCAGCGACACCTGGCAGTCCTTCACATTTGAATTTACAGCAAGTGTCCCTTTGTAAATGAGTTGGGAGCTATAGTAACAGGGGCATGCTCCCACTGGGAGGCGGGGTATTTTAGGGAACAGCCTTTTATTAGGCAAATTTACAAATGTTAAAGCCAGTTGACTACAAGGTCAGCAATTCCAGCCAGTTGCTCAGGAGAGCATAGTACTGGGAGAGGTGTCCTTGGAGAGTAGGAGCTAGCTGCCTCTGGAAGGGCTGAGAAATGAGTGAGGACAGGAACCGAAAGGAATTAAGCCACACATTCTTCATTATGTCTGGGGTATTTTCAGAGTCTAGGAGATTGGGCTGCAATTATCCCATAGTGAATTTAAAAGTAATATCAGTCTTAATAATACACTCATAGACTTTAAGTACATCACATAATTGAATAATGCCAAAATTATAAGAGATGTAGAAAGCAGGGAAAAATCCTAGAGACAGAAGACCTAGGCAATAATCTATAGCTAATAAAATTTACCTGACTATGAAAGCTGGTATTGTCTCAAAGTTCTATTAACTATTTGTTCATTAGAATAAATTACACTCCAGCTATGGAAGGTTCATCTGAATTCCAAACTCATATATGATCACTGGGTATGAATTCATAATGATGAGACAGGATATGGATTTGAAATGTTGAAATAACTCTAAGTGTCTCTTTAAAATACATAAGCTGGAAAATCATTAGCCACAGCGTTTCATCCTCTCTGGTCTATCCAAGCATGCACTCAGACAGAGAAAAAAAAAGGAACTCATTAAGAGATAAGTGTGAGGGAAAGTTTTTAAAAGTTCTCCATACAAAATCTTATTTAATACAAGAGGAAACTCTGTTTTTTAAATGAGACTCTTGAGTAGTAGATAAACTATAATGGGAAACTTGTTTTATGTTAATAAAATATAGTGGGAAATTTATATTTGTTGAAGGGTACTAAATGGTATATATTAGAGAAAGAAGGTTTTTCAAAAATTCCTGTCACGTTCACTGTAACAGCGAAGAGGCACTATATAGTTATGTAATAGAACATTAAGGGGAATTTGGTACTTATCTTTTTAATATGATCATCAATCAAAATACTTCAGGGAATATAGCATTGGAAGTGTATTTTATAGAATAAAATTTGTATCAATTTCCTCTTAGGGTAGTCAAATTTTATTATGTAAAGCAGTCATTTTACATTGAATAAGATGGGATTAGAAAAAGCACGGTGGGATTTGAAATATCATCCCTCCATGATTTTTCACTCTCTTTCTAGGCTGTCTCATCCATAGTCTGTAATCCTGATACCACACGCGGTGCACCCAGCCTCTTCCAACTCTCTTTCCCTGTCTTCCTCTTTTAACTCTCTGTTCCCTGAGTGGCTCTGTGTGTGGAACCAGGGGTCCGCTTCCATACACTGCCTGTAACTTTGCAAAGACGGTTCTCTCTATTTGAAATGCCCTCAGTTTTCCTCAGTCATTTCTCAGTCACTCTTTCCGGTCTGGTGAGCACAGTCTCTCTGAAGACCTGGTCCTGCCCACACACTGGGCTTCCAAAGCATGCTGCCCGTGCATTTATCCTGTCTCTCTCCACTGGCAAACTGCAAGACACCCGATTCCTGCTTGGATTTACCTCAGTACCAACACAGAAACTCAAAGACTTCAGTAATTCTTTGTTTAATGAACAGATGTTTAAATCAATGGCTGAATACTGGAGTTGATCTATTGAAAATCAATAGTCTATTTCATACACACAGGGAAAGAATAATGAATTTAAAACTTTCTGTGTTCGTCTATAAATCTGTTCCACTATTAAAAACAAACAACGGGGCTGATATGTCCTTCGATCTCGCTTGTATACCAGCTCCTGCTGTCCCAGGATCACATTCAATCCTTACTTTGCAGACAGTTTTGCCAAACCGCAAGTTAATTGATAGTGATGGCACAGGTAGATGATCAGAAACGACACTAATAGCTCATAAATGTATTCTTGGAGTAAATATGAGAGGAAGAAGCCAAACCCATTGTAAATCAGATATACTGCAGAGTTCAATCTTCCGTTCTTGATTTTTAGAATCAGCACAAATCATGATGCAGTGCTTCGTCTCCGCCGGTAGAGGGCAGTACACACTTCTTTAAGCGAACGGCGTGGGAGCCGCGGGAACTTGGCAACACAGATCCCAGGGTTTTGTTTGTTGGCTTATTATTTTTATTTATTTATTTATTTATTTATTTATTTATTTATTTATTTATTTATTCATTCATTCATTCATTCATTCATTCATTCATTCATTCATTTATCTATCTATCTATCTATCTATCTATTTATTCATTCATTCATTTATTCATTCATTCATTCATTTATTTATTTGTTTGTTTATTTATTTATTTATTTATTAGCACAATCCTAAATCTCTTCAAACATCTCTACTCTTTAATCCATTTTCCTGTTACCATGCTTTCGTCGACTTTTACAACCGATTTCAAACTGAGTGTCCTCATGACATGACGTGCAGAGTGGTAGAGGGGAAGGCAGGCTGTGGGCGGCCAAAGAGCGGAACCCAGTCCTTCGCTGCCATGCCATCCCAAGATGCTCAGCCTTTCCAGTCCTCCGTGTTCTTCCCTTAAAAACACAGATAATGGATATTTGCTTCTCTATTCAAAACAGAAGCACCGGCTTTCACGTTTCTTCATGTGTGAGCAACGTCTGTCCAATGCACATCTTGAAAGGCGTCATGGCAGAAACCAAAAGTACATACCCTGAACAAACCTTGTCAAGTGAGCAGCATTTTTTCTGCCAGGAGTTTGGAGTGGGCCCAGTCAGAGTAACCTAGAAGAGGCTGGGTGACAAGAAAGGGCCTGGCCTGGTGCAAACCTCTTGGGCCTTCTGTTAGCTGCCGGCTGGAGGATTAACAGGATTAAGTCAGAATAGCTGCCCTCACAGCTCAGCGGGGCTCTCAGGATGGGAAATAAGAAGCATCCAAATAGATCCCTGTTTGCTTGTAAAGGTATCTGCTGCGGTCACAGTGTTTTCTGAGGAGGCCGGAGTTGCTTCCAGAGGCTGTAATAGTACCACAGACCAGCGGACTGTAAGGAACAGAAATTGACTTCCTGCAGCTCTAAAGACAGAAATTTTAGTTCAAGGCACTGATAGAGTCCTGGTCTGTCTATTTTCTGAAAACCTTGTGTTTGTGTGTAAATAGCTGCTTATTATTGCACTTTGTAACACTTTATCACCTGAACTTGCTTGGGCAATCCCTCAGCTGTAAAATGAACACAGGAGACTGCCACAGACACTTTATTAGTATCAAAAAGCCCAGCATGATGACATCATGAGATCGTATAGGAATGAGAAATCTCATTGTACATAGTGGTATGTCTTTTATTTCAAAAGAAAATATTTTCTTACAGTCTTTAATGTGCTAATATTAGATGCAAATTAAACAAGGTTGGACCTTATATCCACCCGCTCCTGCAGAGTCAAGCAACTTTGGAGTGGAAATGTTTGAATGGAAATTGAAGAAAAAAAAAAAGAAAGAAAAGAAAAGAAATCGTTTTTGATGTGACCAGGAACAGATTTGTTTTCTCTTCTATTATCCCTGGGATGGTTTGAACGAAAATGGCCCATAGGGAGCGGCACCATTAGGTGGTGTGGCCTTGTTGGAGAAAGTGTGTCAGTGGGGAGAGGCTTTGAGGTCTCAGATGCTCAAGCTAGGCCCAGTGTTTATCTTCAGCTGCCTGTGGATCCAGATGTAGAACTCTCAGCTCCTTCTCCAGCATTGTGTCTGCCTGTGTGTCCCCATGCTTCCTGCCATGACAATAATCGACTAAACCTCTGAATCTGTAGGCAGCCCCAATTAAATGTTTTCCTTTATAAGAGTTGCCTTGGTCATGGTGTCTCTTCACAGCAGGAGAAACCCAACTATGACAATCCCCTAAGCACTATACCATCCCAACTATTGACATAGCATTTACATTGAACTCTGGATTATCAGTAATCTAGAGACAATTAAAATAAGGATGTGTATATGGTGAATGCAAATATTATACCATTTTTATGTAGGATGTGAGAATCCATGGATGTGTGTCTGCATGGAGGAATTCCAGAGACAGTCTCTTGTGGATTCTGAGGCACAACGTGCCTTGAAATGTCTCAGTCCTGAACAAATCTTACATACTTCATCACTTTAAACATCAGCTGTCATTTGGTTTCACGTTGTTTTTACTTTTTGTGATGCCTTAGCTTTATTCTAATATAGTCATGCAGCTCTACCTACTATTGAGAATTTGCTTCTAATATTATAAATTGTATTAATAGATTGTCCTAGAATGAATTCCAGTTGATTGATATGCAATACTTCAAACGTGCAATGCTGAGTACTGTGAGCTACCATTTCATGAAAGATTTATGCATCGATGGACTTGAGATGTCTCAGCTTTCTCTGTGAGGTCATCTTTATCATTGTCAATATTCATGTTACATTCATCCTGAAATTAATTAGGCATTTCCTTTTCTTTTCTGCTCTCCATAATTCTTTCAATGGGTTTAAATTTGGTTGGTTTGAAGTGTTGGTATTGGTAGAGTTTCCCTGGAAATGAAGCTGAGTGTGGTCCTTCTACTCTGGGGCTGCTCTCCAACATTCTTTAGTCTATAAAAAATTGTCCCTTTAGACTTCCTGAAACTACTGGGCTCTTAGTTATTCATTCTTCTTGACTGTCATGTTTCATTCCTCGTAGTATATTTTTATATATTATATATTATTATATAAATATTTTCTTGTTTATGATTTTTTGTTATCATTTCCTCTATTGTATATCTGTGCTTCTTTGTCCCCTCACCCTCTTGTTTAAATGGGTTTTCTTATCACTTTGTCTTTTGGATGACTTTTTCAAATTTTCATTGTTCTGTCTTTGAGGTCTATTTGATCTTTTTAATTCCTCCATTGCTGTTTTGCTTTCACTGAATTTTTTAGATCCAAAACAGTTTTATTACACTTAATTGTTTGTGTGCACAAGCTTCTGTTATGGTGCATGTAGAGGTCAAAGGGCAAGTAGAGCGAGTCAGCTCTTTTCACCATCATGGAAGTTTTGGGATCTCAACTTCAAGGTACCAGGCTTTGTGAGAAGAGCCTTACCCACTTGGTGGCCTTTCATTTATTTTTGCAGGTTTGGGAGTCATGTTTGTTAACTCTTCTAGCAAAGTAATTGATATCTATTTAATGAGAAACTTGACTTGAGCCCCACCTCTGTCATGAGACTGTGATATGCTGGACTTTTACTTTGGGTTTACTTTCTGCTTTGATTCAAATCTCCAACTCTTCTCCTGAAGGTGGCTTGTAAAAGAGGTACTAGATCTAATGGTCTTTTTCATAATTTTCTTTCTTTCAATGTAATCTGAACCTTGTTTCTGTTATTTCTGCATTTTAGAATTTTGACTCTTCTGTTAATACCCACTATGTAGTCAAGGTATACAGAATATTTTGTACTCTGGTAACAACAGTGTATGTGTTATTGCTGCACCACACAGTATACAGAGATGTATACAGATGTCTGCCCCATTGATGTTTTTCTTAGGTCTTCTCTATTCTGCCAATATTTGTGAACTTGATTTGGTTTTAGCTTGTGATATGTATGACAAAGTGTGTTATGATTTGGGGTGGTTTGATCTATTTTTCCTGCATCTCATAAATTTGTAATTTATAAAGGACATCTCTGAGCATTCAGGTATGTCAATATGATAATAACTATGTTTCATGAATCATAGTCTTTAGCACTAGGCTTTGTTTCTCCTTTAAGCCATTTGGGGAGTAGTGAGGTCAACAAGATGACTCAGTAGGAAAAGACACTTGCTCCTCTGGAGACACATGATAGACAGAGAAAATTGAAGCCTGGGATGTTGTCTCTATGTCCTCCACATGAGTGCCACACAATTGTCTTCATTTGCACACAAAATAAATAAATAAAAATATAGTAAGATTTGGGTGTTAAATCTTTGCCCAGCATCAATTATTGAGCTATTCACTTTGCTCCTCTGCCTTCCTTTGTTTTCTTTTCTCTTATATTTGCTTTTATAAAAATGCTCTCAGTTTCTTTGTTTTATGTAAGCCTTGTAGGCAGTGCAAATTTGAATTTTGTTATGTTTTTTAATCTGAAGGAATTAAAGATTGAATTCCACATATTTGCATTTATTTCTAAACCAGTATTTTTGTTGTCAATTCCAAGGTGTTTATTTCCTTTTTTATTCTTTTCAGAAGATGTATTTCAATTTGTTAAGTTTCACATTGCAGTTCTAAGGTCTAACTTTATTATTTCCTTTTAAAATTAGTTATAGTCTTCTAATTTGAAGGTGGTGACTACTGGCTCCCTACTATGAGCAAAACCGAAATGACTTTCACCTCTTTCCTTTGCTCCAGCATACAATTTAAGGTAATGGCTGTTTGGAGTGAGACCCCACTAATCCAGCAATCAGCGAGCATATTCCACTTTTCATATTCTCTCTACTTTTTGCCCCATTTTGAGTCTTAAACTTTGTATTTCCAGATAATGTAAAACCACAAACTAATATATCTAGTCCATTTGATGTTTACTTAATTTAAACATTAAACAATGTCAAATATGTGAGTCATTTCTTAGTTATCTGAATCTCATCTTGCAGTGTATATAATACTCTTTCTGGAATAAAGTCAGTCTTTTAGGAAAAACAATAGGATGGAGGGAGACCCTCATTTGGTTCCTGGTGACACATAGCACTTTCTCCAAGTGGGCATCAAATTGATGAGGACTACACACCGTGAGATCATCTCCAATGGCTTTTGGACACTTTCAAGAGTATTCTAAGTGGAGGTAATCACTATGGAGACATAGGGGTTGTGTTAAGTAGAAGAATGGAATCCTATGTGACTGATTAAAAGTCAACATGCAGCTTTTAACAGTTGGTAGTTGGAAGCTTTGGGAGTGAGGGAAACTGTCAGCCATCAGTTAGGTATTATATAATTGTCACATGAGTTCTTGTTTGGTTTCTTAGTTTTGTTGCTAAGCAGTGCTTTGTCTGCATGGACTGAGTACTACACATAGTAGAGTGGCTGCCTGGGCTGGTTTCACACATGCTTTATCAACACTACTTTTGTACACATTGTTTCTTACAATAGGAGAAACTCTCAAGCCAAGAAAATGTCTTTGGTCTTTGGTCGACTTCTGCTTGCTTCCTTTGTAACTGTGGTGAGTCACTTACTTACTCTATTACCCAAGAAAAACAAAAGGCAGAATTTATCAAGTAAACAGTATCTGTCCCCTTACTGTGAGAATGCGAGTTGATGAGCTAGCATGATTCTGAGGAGGTGAATATAGGGAGTGATACAGAATACACAGAACCCACAGGTGATATTACCTGTCTAGCAAACTCAGGTGATTCAAGACTCTGTCAAGTTGACAATTAACACTAAATATCATAATTAGTCTTTACATGGCTGTGACATATGTCTTGCAAAAACAGTTGAGAAGAAGAAAGTTCATATGGATTTCATAGGGATGTCAGGCTATCACAGTAGGGCTGGCATGGTAGACCAATGCCAAGGCAGCAGGAGTGTGGAGTGGAGGCAGCTAAGTCTGGAACCAAAGAGATCTAAACTTCACAGACCAACCCCTAATGACTTATTTCTACCAGTGAGTCACAAAGGTTCTACAACCTCCAAGAACCGTGACCCCTTCAGGGACCAGGCGCTCAAACGTGTGAGTGCCTGGAACTGAAGCAGTGATGTTTGTAGTTCATGTAAATATTTGGCAGGTGTCTTGCTGAGGAGAAAACTGGTTTAAAAACTGCCGATTCAGTGAATCTGTCAGGCTTAGTCTAATTTAACCATGAGAGGAACCAATACTGAGCTGTACTCTACCCAACTCAGTCTGTGCATGACTATCCCTGGCATTTATGAGAGTGAGAGCTAACATGGTTCTAAGGTGCTCTGTGGGGTCAACTGGCAGGTATATGTTTACCAGAGACAAAGTTCAAATAATAATATTCATTTGGTCCTTCTGCTCTTCCTGGATGTCTGATGTTTATCCTTTTTTCTTTCTTGAGTGCTTGATTGCCCTCATGTGGCCACTACCCTGGCTAGAAGTTAAATTATCATTAATGTTTGTTTCTGAACAAATTATGAGGTGAAATGCAATAGACTGTGTTCTTCAATCTATTGGAATAACAGGTAACCATCCATCCTTTTTCATGGTTTTGTCAGAAATCATTATGGACGTCCTATGCCTTACTTAGCTTTTCAATCTCATTTATATGGCTCCATGTACACAATACTTAATCAGTAAATATTTTTCCTAGCCCTCACCAAGAACTCATCCAGGTTCAGGGAAGCCAATAAGTAAAGGTGATAAATCAATAACCCTCATTGGAGCCCACATCCCAACACTCCAAGTTGGGCTCAAACATGTAGTGATCTAAAGGTTATCGATTATCCAGAGTTATCGACCCATAACTCTGAGGATAAAGAGGCATAGCCTATGATGAAGGGCAGAGCTTCCATGAAGTATCATGTAAGACTCTTTGGATAAGTTGGTATTTAAGTAGAGACCTAGAAGAAGGAAAGGAAAGAACAATAAGGGCAAAGGTAAAATGGTTCTTGTTAGAAAGGGACAGTGCAAAGGGCCTGAGACTATGGGATGTTTGGCCTGTTCTCAGATGTGGCAGGGAAGCCATTCTAGTCAAAGGTGTGTCAGAAAGGAGGCACAGAGAAACGAGACTGGGGGAATCTTTGGAACTGTGGTAAGAATTGTATTTATTCTAAGACAAAAAGGCAAGGGGAGTGCCCTTTTCACTTCGATTTTAAGGTATCATTGTACTTTCTCTATTGATTTTTAAAAAGGACTCAAGAGAGAAAAGCTACAAGCTGAAAGTTAAGTTAGGAGGCCATTATATGGGATATGAAGACACCTTGGCTTAGGTTAAAAAGTTGTCAATGGAGAGAGTGAAAATTCATCTCATTGTTGTGAGCAAAAAGAAAAGAAAACAAGAAGCTAGCCTTGTTGATTGGGATCCCCACAATGATAAGATGGGATTGATAATGATGCGGAAGGAGGGGGCACCCTGTGGGAGTGGGTTAAGCAAGGATGAAGAGAGCTCAATTGAAAATACAGAGACATCCACTGACTAGACATTGGGGGATATGTCCAGTACGGATATCAGAGACATAATTAAGTCACTGGTGATGTTGATCTCACAAGCAATCAATGTAGAATGTAGTTTCTATGGAATATCAGTTAGATCTTACAAGGGAGTGTTATGGAATGCCTCTCCAATTCACAGCCATGTGGGTGCTCACTCTTGTGCACAATCCTGTTATGAAATTCTCTGTCATAATATAATGCACAGTTGACACAATGCTGTTTAGAGTTCTAGGCACCAAAATTTTGAGCTAAGTAGTTATCTTTTTCTTATGTGACACTAAGCTTCATGTATTCTGTTGCAGTAATGGAAAACAGACTTTAGAAGGACACAAGCCATGCCATCAACACACTTTCATAAACAGCTGTATTAATGTGTTCATATTTTCACTCATATATTCATCAATTATTCTTGAATGAGCATGTATTGAGCCTCTAAAATGCCCTAGACCTTGTGAGCAGCCTGGAAAAATGACAGACATTGAGTCAGAGCCACCAGATTGTAGTGGAACTCAGTGTGGTAAGAGGGATGGACAAAAAAACAACTTCCCTTTATTTGGTCATCTTTAGTGACCACCCATGCTGGGTATCTTTGAACCTTACCCACCTTAGTTCTCTGCCCTGTTCTGCTAATAAGCACAATCTAGTATAGTGCTGCTCATTGCCATGGCTGTTACTGGAGCATGGTCAAAATGCAAGAGCACACAGAACAGTGAGCAAGTTGCCTTGACAAAAAACTAATGGGACAGCCAAACAGCCAAAGCCTTAAAGGGTAAGTAGAAAATCCAATCACACCGAATATCACAAAGTCAGCGAATGAAGTCCCAGAAACTGGAGTATGGACAAAGAAGTGAAGTTACTTGCTAACAGCCACAGTCTTTTTCCTTCAGATAAATAGGAATCACTTTGCTTAGGAAAGTCAGGGGTATTTTTAGTATTGGGGGATTGGTTTAGAAAGAAAAAGAATTGCATATTTACAGTTTGTTTCAGATGTAATCTTTAGGTAGTGCTGTGAAAGTGGATGAAAGAAAGTGAATGGGAAAGGTGTGCCATATTATGATTGAGAGGTCCCATGACTTCCTAATGCTGTGACCCTTTAATATAGTTCCTCATGTTGTGGTGACCTCCCAACCATAAAATTATTTCACTCTTATTTCGTAAGTGTAATTTTGCTACTGTTTTGAATTGTAAGGTAAATAAGTGATATACAGGGCATCATGCCCACAGGTTGAGAACCACTGCTCTAGATCATGGACAGTTATGGGAGAAAACATGAACAGTATAATGTTTCTTTGTTTGCTTGTTTTCTCCAAGTGTGCAATTGACAAGGCTTGCCGAATGTTTGGCTACACAGTGTGGAGAAACACAATGGAGTGACAGTTTCAGCAACTCCTTTGTGTATTCCTGCGTGAAAGGTAGAAAGTGGCACAAGTAACAGAAATCAGAATTCCAGGATAAACTGAAACTTTCCTGTTTCCCACTTTCTTCCTTTCTTTTAGGAGAAAAGTTAATTGGGTTGGAATCGGGTCTGATGTTTGGTTTGTGGGTGTGGACTGGACAATGGAAATAAACAAGGACACTGCTCAGGAGACAGACACTAGAAGTTTTCATTGCAAAGTGCCAGTTAAAGCCTTGTGAGATGATGAGCCTCCAGGTGGTAATATCTGCAGTGAGACAATGGATGGAGGATGCTAGTAACTGAAAGGTCAGCCAGATGAAACCGGGAAAGAAGGACTTAGGGAATTTGCAAGACAAGCTCCTCCGCTAACACTGAGTGACACAGTGGTGACTTTTTGAGTTCAGCTTCAGAAGATACAGCGCATATAGGAGAATGGAGGGAAAACAAAAAGTGTATAAAAATAATAAAGATTGGTCACAGATATGATGTACCCCAAGATACGGAGTAATGATTAGGAAGCACCACCCTGAGGTAGGTAATAAAACGGATGAGGTTGGAGAGATTTTACACTCCAAACAGCTATCTCCTTCAAAGCTAGGTTATATATTGTGGTAGATGGCACACTTGTGGCCAAATAAGAAAATGGAATATGAGGCTGGAGTATAAAGGCCAATGATGCACTCAGTTACCAGACCCTGGTCTTTTTGTGAAAGAGAGTATGTTCTAAAATGCCAAAGCATGAAATAGTCACTGCCAAAACACCCTCTTGAAACTGAAATAAAGAAACAAACCCAGAATGCAAAGCTTGATCTGAGTCCTGGGCTCTGTACTGGGCATGGAAAGAGAAATGTGTGGGTAGGAATGTCTGGCTATTTTCTCTCTGTGCCCAGCATTAGGAAGAAGCCACTGTGGATATGATTGTCCAGATCTACTGCATTTTGTTCTTTCTTTGGCATGTTTCCTGTAAATGTAAAAGCAACAGTATTTGTGTGTCACCTTCTCTGTGGTTTTTAACCTCCACTATCTCATGGAATTGATAATACTATTTTGATCATTATAATGATGTAGAAAATGAGGCATGGAATGAGGTAGTATCTTCGTTACCTGGAGTAGGTACAGGCTGAGTCAGGATTTAATCAGATTCGGGTATTTGATCTCTGTGACCTTCTGCAATATATCAACCTATTTGTTCAGTAAACAATGTCTGAGTCTATAGAAGATTCCTCTAATTTGTTTATTAGCCGAGTCGGTTCTCATTTAATTACAAGTATCAAAACTGAGAAGGTCCATCTTTATGGGTTCACATTTAAAGTTTAAACAAAATAAGAAGCTTTTATTTCATAAAATCTAAACTATAATAAACCCCAAAAAATTGTTAAAGGCAGAAAGCAACATTGTAAATAGCAAAGGACACTAAGTCCCTCTAAAATCTTGTGCAAGGTGGTATAACAGGAGCATTGAGAATCCTCATACATTCTAAACACTATGTTGGTGATATGTCTGAAAGGAAGCATTAAAAGATGTTAGAATTGTCTCTGTAGGTCTCCTCATCATGATCTTGATCCCCCTTGCATCAAGAAGTCCTCTTCCCTCTCTTCGACTGGACTCCTGGTGCCTGACTATGGATCTCTGCATCCACTTCCATCAGTTACTGAATGAAGGCTCTGTGATGCAACCGAAGCAAGCTCGTGAGAACTCATGAACTTTAGACCAACAGCTGTGGAGCCTCCATGGGACTGGACTAGGCCCTCTGCATAGGTAAGACAGTTGTGTAGCTTGGTCTGTTTAAGGGGCCCCTGGTAGAAAGATCAGAATCTATCCCTGGTGCAAGATCTGGCTTTTTGGAGCCCACTACATATGATGGGACCTCTTGCACAGCCTTGATGCAGGGGGAGGGGCTTGGACCTGCCTCAACTGAATAGACCAGGTTCTGCTGACTCCCCAGGGAAGGTCTTATGTTTTCAGAAGAGGAAATTGGGGGTGGGTTGTGGGGCGAGGCTGGGGGAGAGTAAGAGGAGGGATGAGAGAGGGGGATCTGTGATTAGCATGAAAAATGAATAAAAAATTTCTTACTAAAGAAAGAAAAGATGTTAGGAGCTCTGTGACTATTTACAACATACCCAGGTGGGGGTGATGACAAATTTATAAATTCTGGAGAAATGATTTTGCCATATTAAATAGTTGAGGATCATAAAGAAACACTGATTAATAGAACAATTAATTAAAATGTCTTTAGATTATACGCACAAAGCCCCTCCTGTTGCATTGTTCCTTAGGAAATACCTGAGATCCTTAAGAGGTCTTTGCGTGTATGTATGTGTGTGTGTGTGTGTGTGTGTGTGTGTGTGTGTGTATGTGTGTGTGTTGTACGTGTGTATGTGTTTAAGTGTGTGTGTATGTACACACATGTGTGGAGTTCAGAGGTTGACAGCACATGCCTTTATCATTCTCCACATTGTTTTGGAAGATGATCATTTGATGGACCCAGAACTTAAAGATTCAGCAAGCTCCAGGGATTCCCCTGTCTCAGTTTCCTCAGTGGTGGGATTATAGGCATGCATCACTACTCCTGGCTTTTTGTGTGGGTGCCACATGCTGAACTCGGGTCTTCCGGTTTACAAAGCAAGCCACTTACCACTGAGCCCCCTCCTCAACACTCTTTAGGAGCACCCTGAGAAGATGTAGGGCTTTAACTTTATGGAAACCTAGAATATAATACCTTGGAGACATTGTATGTTGTGTACCTATTCAAATTAGCATATTAACAACTGTTCTGGAACTCTCTGGAAGACAGACTGGAAGAGACAGACGTCAGGAGGACGAGTGCTTTATCCAGGGATGTGTGCTCTTCGTGAAGGCAGGAGCGGAGCAGAGCAGGACAAGGGAAAGTGATGGGGAGCCAAAGTGAAGGTCAGTGGACAGAGCTTCTAAATGGGCATTCTCCTGGTGCCATCCCAGCCAAATGTCTAAAGTCTGCAATGGCTGACATGTTTTCTCCCTAGAGGACAGGGCAAGTCAAGACATCTTGAATCTTTGTAAATTTATGCCCTGCTTTTAGGTAAATGGAATGCAGTCGGTGCTCTGGCATTAGGGCTTCTCACTATTTTCAGCTCAAAGCATCTCTACCCACAGAAGCACATCCCAGGGTGGCAGGCTCAGGTCTCCCATGCTACTATTTTCTTTATAGCAGGGATTACTCCTCAAGCTTTGCTTTGAAAACATCTTAGGTCTTGTATATTTACTTATTAGATATTCATCTTTGGCAATTTTTTTTTCTTACTTTTCACCATATATAATCATTGCACATGACACTTTGCTACGTCAGGAGCCTTTCATACAAATATGTGTATGTTATGGGTTGAGCACATTGTATATATTATTTGAAAATTTTCTCTGGAAAGTTTTCATGATATATTAGGGAAATAAGACCTTAGGCTGGCAGTTAAAGTCACTTGACAAGCCTGATGACCTCTGTTTGAACCCCAGAATCCCCATCATTGAAGGAGAGAGCTGTTACTGAAATTTGACCTCTGACTGTCACAAATGCACCATGGCAACACACCCACACATATACACACCAATAAAGAAATACAACTTCAGTTAGATCTCTAGAGGATTCCAAATTTACTGTACACCTGTAGAGAGGAAACTGGCCTCTCCATTGATGGTGGGGTGCTGTCCTTACTGGGACATGCCCCTGTCCATGGGACACAGCAAGAAGTCTCTGGTTGTATGACTTTGGACTTCTTTCTGGCTAAAATGGTGACCAAGGGCAAAACAGACACAAAGAATTTTTGTCGACCATGTTACGTGAATAAATGACATGTTAAGCCATGCTTGGCCATTATACTTCCTGCTGAGAGCTGTGACAAATCACAGACTTCAAACTACCACCATGGAGAAGAATGAGTTCCTCAGGAGAGACCTGTGTTTGTCTTCCTCGTCTAACTCATCGCTAAGAACAAATATCTAGCAGAGAAAACTGTTGGCCAACTGACACTGGAACTTTGTCCTCTTGTTTTCATTACACATTTTAAACAAGGAAAATCTGAATTAGTTAGTTCTCTTGATCGGTTCCCAATCTGTAACTAGTGAAGTAGCAACTTGAATAAAAAGCTTTTTAAAATGCATAATGCAAACAAGAGAAAAAGCATGCCTCTTGAGCAGTAATAAACATTTTCAACACTTTTTCGGAAGTGTATTTTTGAAGCTAGAATACTTAATGGGTGTGTGTGTGTGTGTGTGTGTGTGTGTGTGTGTGTGTGTGTGTATGCATGTATGTATATCTAACAATATACAGCATATCTATATGGCCTTAAGTTGACATGGGTATTTGTATGTAAATATCTGACTTACATTTTGAAGCTTTGTATCTTCCTTAGAAGGCATTGATTAGTAAGCATGTATTAAATATTAATTATGTGTATCATGGTTTAAGAAGCTAACTTTCTGCTGACTGTATGTAGTTTCCAATGAAAACATAAGAAAGCTAGAATAAAGTAAAGCATAATCAATATATTTCAAACTATTAGATACACTGCTTGTTTGCTTTGTGAGACACATTGACTTGGATTTCTTCTTTCCCAACTTTAGATCCAAACCACTCTGTATATTTCAAGCAAAGGACTTAAACATTAATTCTTCTTGTTCCTTTTTTTTTCTTGTGGCACTAATTTGCTTCATTAACAATAAGATCAGGTAAAATTGGACACCTAGAGCACTTACTGTTTAGTGAGGTTTTTTTTTTTTTTTTTTTTTTTTTTTTTTTTTTTTTTCTGGAAGAATCAATTTCATTTTACATGCATTACCTCAGCAATCTCCAACATTGTTCAAGGATGGTGTTATCTACAGTTTGAAGATAAGAACAAAAAAAAGGAGAGGAAAGACAAGCAACTTTGAACTTGAGTTTATCTTATGATGCAACTGTTACCTGTCTACGTTATTGACACTATGAGCCAGATTCAAATTTCACACCTGTGAAGTACCTGGAGGGATTATTGTGCATTTGACAGCTTTGCCATCCATTTCCTTTGCTTGTCTTGAGTGAGCTGCCCTTGTGGTACCGTAAGTAAATACCACCAACTATGTTCACTGTGAGCAAAGCACAAGGTAGCTGCTTACTGCCCGGGTATGCAGAACTCTGTCAAAAGAAAAGGGTAGTTTGATAAAAGATCTAGATTTTTCTTTTTTTTTCTTTTTTTGTAAAAACTAATCTGAAGATAGATTTCTTGGTGAAGGTAGGAGCATGCCTTGACAAGTTGGTGAGAATAGCATCATCATTTCACACAAAATATATGGCAGGCATTAATTTACGGTGTCAGATCAATTCATTGACCATAGCTATCAAGAGCAAAAGAGACTGGACAATTAATCCTTTTATGACACGAGATTGCTGTCTAACAGAAGTGCATCCTTTGCTGTTCAGCCAGGCAGCTGTTGGCTACTATGTTTTCAGAGGCTGTAAAGAGCAAGGTGCAGGATACCTCGGACTCAGCTCTTCATGCTTCTACTCTTGTTGGTGACTGTTTTGTGGAAAACACTTTTTCTCTCCAGCACTCTCCAATTCTTCCAAAAGTGCTATTCCTAAGGTAGAAATATGAAAAAATATGTATTTAATGTAATAGTTCTCATCCCCTACAATTTGATCAATATTCTCTTTGTTATGAATGTGTCTGCATTATAGGTGTCTTCTGTCTAAACTGATCATAGTTAGATATGCACATATATAATCTATATTTATGTGCACAATATATGTATACCAGGAATGCACATATAGACATATATTTCTATTTTGTTTGGCTTTGGCTGGTTCCTGTCTTAAGTTGTCTGTCTCCTGATGCTAACATTTATCTGAATCCGACAGTTTATCTCCAGAGTGAGTTTGATAGCCCATAACTCAGTTTTAAGTTATCAAAACTGGCTTCTTTCTTCTGTTTAATACCAGAAGTTTCATCAGACTCAGAAGAGGCTCTCTAATGAGCTTAACTTAACTGTTCAGCCCAATATGCACCTTAATTCCTGTGGGTATTGAGCATCAACAAGGACTCCTTAAGTATAAGTGAATAAGTGAGCTCCTTTTAAAGACATCATGGTGATGTCTAATTTGCATTAATTGGTTGCAGCAAGTTTAGGGCAGATTGTATCTGTCAATATTAGTCATAGTCACTACTAGTTAACAAAGGTGGTGGAAAGTTTGCCTGAGACTGCTCAGCAAGCCAACAGGGCAGCGTCTTTGCTAGCGGATCTAAGCAGCAGTAAAGGATGGAGGAAGCATCCATAAGAGGCAGCCTGACAGGATTGAAAATCTTGGCCCCAGGGGTCTGGATTTGAAGCCTAGTTCTGCTTTGAATGCTCTGAGACTTTGAACCAATAGTTTATACTTTATACTTAGTGGAGATTTGTAATATCAGCTCCATAAGTGTCAGGTGAGAGCATCTGATGCTGATGCGTAAAAGCCACCAAAACAGTCTTTGAAACAACCAAAACAACCAAATGGGCCAGTAAAGGTAGATGGTTTCTATTATTGCTCGCTCTCTCTCTCTCTCTCTCTCTCTCTCTCTCTCTCTCTGTCTCTCTGTGTGTGTGTGTGTGTGTGTGTGTGTGTTTCTCTATGTATGTTTCTCTCTCTGTCTCTTTCATTTTTGTGGGGTTTTTTTTGTTAGTTTTTTTTTTGTCTCTTCTTAATTGAAAATAGCTTCTTCTCTCATACAGTGCATCCCAAGCCCAGTTCCCCTACCCCCCTCTTCCTAGTTCCTCTCCACCTCCCCTCTCCCCGTGATCTACTTCCCCTCCATTTACTCTTCAGAAAAGAGCAGGCCTCCAAGAGATGACAGCCAGACAGGACAAAACAAGATACCATAAGACAAGGCAGAACCCCTCATATGGAGGCTGGACAAGGCAACCCAATAGGAGGAAGAATCTCAAGATCAGGCAAAAGAGTCAGAGATCCACTCACTGCCACTATTAGTAGTCCCACAAAAACAAAATTACTTTTTCACTTTGTTTAATTAAAACCAAAATACTCCTCCTTCTTCCAATTCTTTGGGACTAGTAAAAATATCAAAATAAATGCTCAAATACAGTTGTCATCCTATGTTATATTTGAAAGTGAACTACTTCAAATCCTGCTAATTGGATGTTCCTTAGGACTCTATTCATTGACCAATCAGTTCTGAGTCCTTTATGATGCTGTAGGATGCTTGGGTAACTTGCAGATATCCTGAAGTCTCTCTAGTCACACTATTTCTGTTTCTTTGAGTACATGGGGTATGGCAGACACCTTGCTAAGTCTTTGTACCCATGGTGCCAACACATACCCTGTCTAGAGCTGAGGAGTGTGGTAGAGATCTGACAGATGGGAAATTACCACTCTGCTGGATGGAGAAAGTCTGAGGATCTTAAGAGGCTGGAGGGTAGACAGGAAAACTAGGTATGAGCAGCTGCCAATATGTTGATGATAATTTCAGGATAGTCCCAGTTTCCCCTCACATCTCACAAGTTCTGATACAGTCCTCTCAGCAGAGATCACAGTCTTTAATATTTCAGCAACACTACCCCAAGTCTCATCTTTCTTAGATTTTAGAAATTTCTGAAATAAATGTCAGTGCTCATCATCAACACTTCCCTGGTTCATCAGCCACTGGATTTTCAGAATGTCTTTGCAGACACTGGAGACACTGGAGTTTAGGGTTCCTTTCAATACTAGAGACACTGAGCTCTGGAATGCCCTTTGGGATGCTAATGCCATGGCATAGGCTTCCTCCCAAATGCTTAAGGAATTCAGTAATTCACACCAAGAGCCTTTAGACTAAAACTCACGCCAGAGTATTGAACCCAAATCGGTAAATGTTGAGCAGCATTAGACAGGTAGGTCCTTGTCACCTATCTGCCACAATGCCAAAAATGTCTATTAATCCCCTGCATTTCTTTTTATGTTTTAAATTTCTGTTGTCTCTGATAGATATATACATATTTGTTGAGTATATATATTCTTACACACACACACACACACACACACACACACACACACACACACACACATTTGTTGAAACAGAATCTCAATTTGTAGCTCAAGATGGCCTGGAGCTCACTATGTTGGCTTGGATGGCCTTGATTTTGTGACAATCCTCCTGCCTCACCATCCTGAGTGCTCCATTGTAAGGAGCCTCCACATCCAGCTGAGTCCTTCAAATCTACAAAAGCACTCTGTCTTCTCTGTCTGTATGATTTCTGGTAATTCTTTAACTCCCTACATGGTACATATATATATATCTTATATCATTGATTACATAAGACCAATGTAAGGGTGAGATTTTAGAACTTTATTATATTTATTCTTGTTACCTATTCTATTTAATCTTCAAATTTACTTTTAAATTCACACTCAGAACATGGTGGATTAAGTTACATTTCAAAGAATATCAGGCTTTTTAGTCACTAGCAAGTAGATTGTAAATCCCATCCCCACTGTACTTCCAACCTGTTTGCTAAAATTTGGCTCAGTGAATTTATGATTTTAACTTAAAAGTTGTGTTCACCCAAATAACCTTTGATACTTTTGCTCTCTTGGTGTAGTTGTTTTGGTTCTGTATAGATACACCCTGATTACCAGTTAATGCAAAGGCCTCTTAAATGTCAGGAGGTGAGCAGGGATCTCAGGGCTGCCAAGTATCTATAAGGGTCATTAGTTCAAAGGACTGCTAAGCAACCCAGCAACCCCCAGTGATGCTAAGTACCATTAAACAGATGCCCACCCTTGATAATATCTACTCAAAACCCAAGGAGTAAATTTTCTATGTAGCTCTGCAGATTTGAGTACTGAAAGACTAATGGGCCCATATAAAATAATCTTCCAACTTCTGGGCTTAGGAAAGCCCTAAAAACAAATTAACTTTAATGTTTTTCCAAGGTTTGTTAACCTTGCTTGCTCAACAGCTGCTCTGCTTTCCTAATGAAAGAGAAACGACGTCTTAATGGCCCTAACGTGGCCAAAACTGGGGGAGTGAACACGCTTTCTGTGCTCATCGGAGTCTTCCCTCTTGGTGAAGTATGGCTGTCAGAATCCAGAAGTCTCCGGACATGAGCATGGTAGCCATGATGAATGTCACAGATATGCAGCAAATAAGATTGCCGTGCAATTTAATGTTCAATTTTGATGCCCTGGTCCTTATTAGAAAAGGTCACAGATTGTCCTGCTCTGATGATTAATGCAAGCTCTTGCATCTTTCTGGGTTATTTCTGCAATATGTATTGTCTGACTGTTTGCTCCTTGTTACACACTCTGCCAATGCTCACTACTCAACATGAATTTTGATAGGTGTTAAAATGGGGTGTTTCAGCCTCAGATTTTGTAGATTTCCCCTCTGAAGGGGGGAATTAAATCACTGGGTCCCAAAAAATGCTGAAAGCCTATTTCTATCAAATTGGCCCTAGAGTTTTCTTTAAATTTATGCTGATAACATAATCACTATAATAAACAAGTCCCTCTTCAGAAGTCCTTAGGAAACGCAAGGCAGAAGTATTTTTTTTTTCAGAAACTGATTAGTTAAATCATACCAGACCAATGGTAGTAGCAGTAATCTGTTCTTATTTCTTGTGTGAGGAAAAGCAGCATTTCTTAATAAATAAATCCTCTTTCTTTTGCTTACCTGCTAATGCTAAATATTATATTGCTTGTTTTTGTTTGTTTGTTTGCTTGCTTGCTTGTTTTTTGTTTTGTTTTGTTTTGTTTTGTTTTTGGTTAAGAAAATGTTTCAACTGCTCACTTTCTGGAGTCAAAGAGAATAGCAAGTTTTTATATTCTCCCTCTGTATTCATAATTTGTATTGTCCATACAAATTTAAATGCCTAGATATCTAAGCTAGCACAATGGCTCAGCATGTAAAGGCACATGCACTTACCACCTGACAATGTAGGCCTGGTGACCTGAGTTCAATCCCCAGAATCCATGAAAGGATGGGAGGAGAGGACCAACTCCACAAAGCTGTTGTTTTCTTCACTGATGCACCAACACATGCATTATGTCCACATCCACAAACATACTATACATCATGTGCAACACAATAATTTAATTTAATTTGAATGTTTCTATTGTTCTTGCTTTTGTTAACCATACTTCCCTTTTTAGTTCCCCATAGCAGGCAATCTAGGACACAGAAAATGCTTAAGTTGTATTTAATATCAATTTAAACTGACATAGCACTCACCCAGCTCAGCAAATCCTTCAGAAACTTTTTACCGCTGACCTTCAACTTTGGAGACTTGGATTTGACATGAAGACAGAACTTTCTAGGTGCTGTTCACCCAGAAGTCTTAGCTCATCACTCAAATGGATCTTTTTTCCGTGGTCTTTTCTTTCTCAGACTTACCTCTAGGTTTGCTCTTAAAGGGTTAGAGGACCACTTTAAGTTAGTTACATTTCATGACACAACCAAGTTCAACATTTGGGTTTAGCATTGTTTTGAATTCTGCCACTAATGTTGGTAACAAAGAACTGAGTAGCTTGTCAACAGTGTGTGTGCAGAGTCAATAGAATAGACCAAGCCCAGAACAAGGAGAAAATGTAGGTGGTAGTTTAGGACCTTTATTTCTTTTTATTACCCAATCCCTTTTGCCAAATGGATTAAATCTGCTTGCTTTGATATGTCATGGACTAAATTTCGTAATCCCAAATTTAGTCAGATGTTAAAAAATACCACATACTGACAGTGGTTCTTGACCTGTGGGTCACTGCCCTTTTAGTGAAACTTTATCTTCAAAATATTTATAATACTATTCATAACAGTAGCAAAATTACAGCTATGACATAGCAACAAAATTAATTTTATGGTTGGGAGTCTTCACAGTGTGAAGAGCTGTATTAAAGGGTCACTGCATTAGGAAGGTTGAGAAGCACTGTTACTCTAGTAACTAGAATAAATACTAGCATGGATTTATCCCTTGTTTAAAACCAACCAGTGATATTAAGGCTTCCTTTTCACAATGTATAAAGATTTTTATGAGAAATAAAAATGTGAACATGTGCTACAGTATGGGTGAACTCTGAAGTTTAAAGGGAGCCAAAGGAAGACCACACAAAGAGCACAGATAATCTTTGCCAGGAATGGAAGAAATGGGTCCTGGGGCTTGACTGTTAGTGGGCATCGAGTTACTGAGACTGCACTAGATGGAAATGCAGTAGAATTAGAGAGTGGTGACAGATACACAACTTTAAGAACCTAATACAACCCACTTTAAAATTGTGTATATTATAAGGCTGAAGTATATGGTATGTGAACGATAACTCAATTTTAATATGTTACTTAAAACCAAGATTAAATGTGCTTGGCTCAATGCCTGCTCTCCTGGCATCTGCGGCTTTTTTAACATTTCCAAGACAAAGTCTGAAGAGGCGAATTTTGATAAGTCAGAACCTTGAAGCAGATGAAGAGCTGGGTATCAAGTTGGGCAAGTATGTGTGTACCACTAAAAGATGATAACCTAGTATGTTCAACTGGGTTCTCTGTTTCTTTGTAACATGATTGTGTTAAGACTCCTCCTGGACCTGAAATTTTCACTCACTTACTCATCTTTGCCTTGACAGTAGCTTGGTGAGGAGGTATATAGGGAAATTTAACAGAATCAGAATGTACTAGAATAGCATGGCAGAATGCTGGTATTTTGAGTCCTTGTTGTTTTGACATAGCTCATATCGTTTCTGAATTCAATATGTCTAGAACTCAGGAATTCACATTTTTTTAATATTTCTGGTAATTCTTTAGATTTAGGTTTGACAAATATTAAGCATTTTTTGTAACTTTATATTTTTTTTGAAATGCCAAATAAAAAGATGAAAATGCTATTATTTTACAAAACTGCCAATGTTGATATTTGTAAATCACGTTGTTTGGGGTTTTTATCACTGACACTGCTCATGAATAACTACTTAAATTAAGATTTCCATCTTAACAGTTCTTTTGTATTTTGAGCGAAGCCCGGATCTCCTATAACCATTCACCTCTAATGGTGGTTTTTCTATATAACACTCAACATATATATAGATAGTTGTAGACCACTATTCTCTGAGCACAATAGCACAGCTGTGACTGCTCAAGAGCACCACAAGATTGGGCCTGTTGCCCTTCCTTCATAGAAGGAGGGGCTAGAGAAGGACATTGGACCACTCCTTCCTATGTCCCCCAGCCAGCTGTAGGTAATTCTGCCCAATCTGCTGATGGTCTTGTGGTCTTGGGAGGTACCACAGTATATACAGGTAGGATAACTGAAACATGAGTTCCATGTACTCGGCTATGGAAAGTCATCACCTATGGTAAGGTGAGCCTTTACAGTGATGCAACTGCCTTGGGGTCACATGAATTGTAAGTAGTCTCTCTCACACATTCTGTAAGACAAATAAATAGCTCATTAGTTCACTAAGCTGAACCCTGAGGAAATTGTTCCTTCAGTCTGTCATTGGTACCCTACCTGAGGTTGAGTAGATATTCATTTATCTCACTGGGAAAAGTTCACACAGCATGATTTTATAATATCTATGTATATGTGTATATAATATATAAAATATATATGTATCTATGCTATGTAATATATGTTATATATCTCCTAAATAACTGAAGGTTTTCAAAAATTGATCTTCAACAGGAAACAGTGCCTAAGTGACAATTTCTTAAAATACCTTGGTCTATTAAGCATCAGGAGCAATGACTGCTGTTGTCTGTAACTCCTGAGTCCTCTTATATGCAAAAGGGTTATTTTATTTTGCCTCATATGTCCTGAATTATATAGACTATTTGATCCTTTTTTACTAAATTAAAAGATAATGGTAGAGAGTTACCTGACATGCTCAAAGTCCTGAGTTCAATTCTCGGAATTAAAAAATACATATAAATGTATATGTAAATAATGTGTTATGATCTTCCTGTAAAGCTTTGCTGAAATTCAGTCACCATTGCTCTTGTTGTTATGGAAAGCACTTTCCTACAGAACACACTGCAGCATTCCAATATCAGGCACTGACTTTGAATGCACGGTATCTCATCCCTTTCTCATTTAGGTAAATGCAAATGTACTCAGTCTTATACATGAGGGTATTGTTATCTAGTTAGCAGTAATGAGTAGGGGTTGTCATAAGAGTGCAAATTTCTTAAGAATTCATTCAAGTTCACCTCCCCCATGTCTTATGCATGCCTGGTTATTTGAGAAACCTCAACTGCAAATGGGTTTGTATTATTTAAGGGGTAGTGACATTTATTTTCCTCCAGGAAGACATTTCCATTTATAACACACGAGATTTTTCCCTGCAGGTCCTTCCCATTTGGTTGTTTTCATCCCTGCTCCATTGGTCTACTTAGCAAATGACTGCCTCACAAATGGAATGTACATTAGCTTAGTCATTATCAGTCTTTGCTAAGCAGGAGGACTGAACGGCCTCCACCAGCCTTGTCAGAGGTCTGGGAGCATGTGACTGTGAGAAGATATTTCTTTTTGGAGATTCACATCATGCCTGACTTCTAAACCCCCTAATCATAGTTCTTCATTTCAAGGAGATTACCAGTCAGTAGAAATTATTTTTTAAAAAACTAATACTATATATCCCACATCAATGTGGTGAATGCCCAAAAATAGAGGAGAAGGGGAGACAGAAAAAGAACATTGTTCACTAAAATGAAAGTCAGAAACTGCTCACTTAAGTGTTCTGAGGATATGGAGTTTCCTAGGGACAAGAGGATGTTAAAGGGACCAAAGAGCATTGGGACTGTCAAGCTGTCAGGAAACACCTCACAGGAGAAAGTCAGCTGGAACTCACACACATTGATTCATATCAACAATTGAAAACCTCTATTGTTTGGTGACAAGTTCTCATGGGGGCCAGGCTGGCCTTAAACTCATTGTGTACTGACAGGTAACCTTGAACTTCTGATCTTCCTGTCTCCCAATTGCTAGGGTTGCATAGCATCTTACCTGGGTATTATGCCAGGCTGGGTATTGAACCTAGGGCTTCCTGCACACTAAACTAGCACTCTACCAACTGAGCTACAACCCCAGACCTTCAGTATCTTTCACTAAAGAGAGGGGCTGTGTAAAGTTGGAGAATGGATAACAAGGCTGTCCAGGTGGCCATGGCTAGCAAATTATATAGCAGTCTCATTGTACTGTCTGTGTGGCAGGTGAGATGCGAGTTTGGAATAAACACCTTACCCATTGTAAGGCATTTCAGAAAGAAAGTCCTAGAGAAAGTCATGAGTGTACACAGGGACAACATAGAATTATATTTGTGCTCATGAGGTAAGTTCCAGAAATTCAGGCACACACTCCAATATCACAAGACCCTCCAACACACAAATGCCTGAAAATGTATCCTCTGCTGGTGTGGGAATGTAATCACCACTCCCCTCTGCAATATTACTGATGCTTTAGTGTATAGCATACTCCTCCACTGAGAGGGAAGTATATCTACACCATCTAGAGTTAGTCAATACTTGTCTACATTAAGTCAACCTTTGGCTAAGTATTGTACCCTGGTGATAGCTAGCTGGCAAAACTGTTCAGAATTTTATTTTAAATAAGCAGAGGAAAATTATTTATAGTCATTAGAATTTGCATGGCTTCTGTTCAGGAATAAATTATGGACTCTTGGTAGGAGCAAACGATTTAAGAGGTTTGTAGACTTAATAAATACTGGCATGGTGTCCCAGTCTTCAGTCTGATTTAGGAACTGCAAAGGCAATCCTGACTTCTTTAGGGATGAAGCTGTGGTTCATTTTGGGCGACCAGTGAAGTGAAGGAGCTCAAACCTTCTCCATGTGTCAGTTAACTGATCTTGGCAAGACCAGAGCCTTCTAAAGAGATTTGTTTTGTTTAAAGGAGTGAATATTTGGCTCCAGTTCAGTGACATTTTGGAGCAGTCTCCTTAGTTGCTATTGTGACTAAAAACTTCACTAATCACCTGCGCCACCATCTTGTACAACATGCCATTTTAAAGAGGCTGGGGGATTCCTAATGGGCCTTCTGAGACTCGCACTTTTAAGAGCTCCCTCATGGACCTCTGGCATAAAGAGAGCAACGAGAACACCCCACCTCAGAAACCCGGTCCCTTCGTCTCTCCTCTCTCTCTAGTGGGTGTAGCTTTGATCTCTTCCTTCTACTGGGGTCTCTTTGGCAAACCCACACTCTGACACTTTCACATCTTCAAATAGGCTTTTTGAGCAGCACTCCTCCTGACTTCTCTTTCCCTCATAGACATGGTCCTCAGCAGACACCCTCTGTTCACCCTCTGTTCACCCTCTGGGCTTCTGCCCTCATGTCCTAGTCAGCCATAATACCGACAACACCAATGATCTCCTCTGTATGTCTTGCTATGATTTCTTCATGATGCCGCACTGCAGACCACACATTACTTTTAAAATCTCTCATTCCAATTTCTCACCCACATTTTACTCTTTCTAAAACCCCCGACTATTGTTTCCCTCATTTCCTTTTGTGGTTCCCACCTTTCCCTCTATTATCCTTTAAACATTGCTGTTGACTTTCCCATCCTTTTCTGCAGAGCTTCAAAGGTGTGCTTTCATCCTGGGAGCTCAGATCTGTATCACCAGGATGGGACCACCATCTGAATGTCATACCCATAATGTCCCTTGTTATGAGAGTGCTGCACCCAAATGTCACATAATCACTTCAAGCTCAGCTTGGTCACAACCGGCTCCCCACATTTCTAAGCAGTGGAATACTGCTTGGATCTGATCTGGTTCAACTTCGGGGAATCTCTTTTTTAAACCTATTTTGTCTTTTTAAAAATATTAATGTGAGATATACATATGATGGATTTGTATGTGTGTGTACAAGCTCATATGTGTAAATGCGGGCACATGAACAACATAGTATTCATTTGGAGACTAAGACAACCTGCAGTCCAGTTGTTTGCCTCTACTTTGGACGGGCTCTTTTTGTTGCTTGAAGCTGTGTAGACCAGGCTAGCTTCCCTGTGAGCTTCCAGGTATTCTCCTGTCTCTGCCTTCCATCTCAGCATTGGAACATGTGGGCTCACAGATGCTTGAAGGCTGTAAAGATATTCTTCCCTATCACTGAGCTTCATTGCACGCTTTAGAAAGAGAAACAAGAGACTTACCTGTCCTAGCTATTAACATGGAGGTCCTCCCACAGAAGGAGATCTGCCTAACTCATTTTTACATCTTCAGTACCAAGGCACAAACATTTGAGAGCTGATTCACCAGCAGTGCCGTGTGATGAGGTCTCCTTACTGCTGGGGGTTTTTGCACTAACTGGAAGCATATTAGACCAGAGTCCCTAAGCTTGGTGGAAGACACTCTCTGGTGTAAGTGCTTAGTCAAGGGTTGCTTTCATTTCTCCAGGCAGCTATCAAAACACAGCCATGCAGCCACAGCTCACATCCTCACAGGCAAGCACGTGAACACAGTCTCAGGAGAACTCAGAAGTGGAGGAAAGTGCCTAAAAGTATGGCTGTGAGGGATCGTTGCAATTACAGAGGAAACATGGTGGTATGCTCTAGGGAGAAGGAGCAGGTCTGTCTTACACTTTGATGTTTAACATTCAGTAGGCTAAAAGCATTCAGTCTGTAGTCATGGATAACAGCCTTGAAAAATGTGAAGACATTTTAACATTAAGCCTTACAAATATGAAAATATCAAAAGAAAGAAAAATGAATTGAAAATGTAAAACTCCTGCAGGACAGTCTCATTCACCCCTCCCTCCCTCCCCCCGGGAGCCCCTATGATCTCTCACCTGTCTCCTGGGATTTTACTGTTCTGACATTTATTGTATGCATGTGTGCACATGAGGGAGAGCACGCATGCATTCCACACCACATGTGTAGAAAACAGAGGACAACTTGCGTCACTTCTCTCCTTCTCTCATGCTGGTGTGGAGGACTGAACTCAGATGGCCAGGCTTGGCCACAAGCAACTTTACATGCTGAGCCTGGACTTGACTGTTCTGGTCCTTTCTGTAGGTAAAGAAGAACAATATCATTCCTTGGGTTACTGCTTTACTTCACTTAGCATAACATCCTCAAGGTCCATTCAACTTTCAGTGTATGTCAGAATTTCCTTCTTTTAAGACTTAATATTCTGTTTGTAATGTGTTGTTCCCCTTTTCCCTTCATTTGTCTGCTCACAGGCACTTGGGTTATTTCTATCTTTTATTTACTTTTTTCTTTTTAACTTTTTTATTAACATTTTTTAAAAATTTTAATTTAATTTTACATATAAGCCATGGGTTCCCCTGTCCTCCCCATCCTGCCCCCAACCCCACCTATCCCTCATCCCCTCCCCTCCATTCCCATCTCCTCCAGGGCAAAGACTCCCCTGGGAATTCAGCTCAACTGTGTAGATTCAGTCCAGGCAGGTCCAGTCCCCTCCTTCCAGGCTGAGCAAAGTGTCCCTGCATAAGGCCCAGGTTCCAAACAGCCAGCTCATGCACTAAGGACAGGTCCCAGTCCCACTGCCTGGGTGCCTCCCAAACAGTTCAGGCTATTCAATTGTCTCACTTATCCAGAAGGCCTGATCCAGTTGGGGGCTCCTCAGCTTTTGGTTCATAGTTCATGTGTTTCCATTAGTTTGGCTATTTGTTCCTGTACTTTTTCTGATCTTGGTCTCAACAATTCTCGCTCTTACAATCCCTCCTCTTTCCCACCAATTGGACTCCTGGAGCTCCATCTGGGGCCTGGACGAGGATCTCTGCATCCACTTCCATCAGTTATTGGATGAGATATCTAGTACGACAGTTAGGGTGTTTGGCCATCCAATCACCAGACTAGGTCAGTTTGGGCTTTCTCTCAACCATTGCCAGTAGTGTACAGAGGATGTATCGTTGTGGATTTCTGAGGACCTCTCCAGCACTCTGCCTATTCCTGTTCTCATATAGTCTTCATTTATCATGGTCTATTATTCCTTGTTCTCCCTTTCTGTTCTTGATCCAGCTGGGATCTCCTGCTCCCCTGAGCTCTCTTTCCCTCAAACCTTGCCCTTCATTACTCCCACTGTTGTCCAGGTTGTTCATGTAGATCTCATCCATTTCTCTGTCATTGGGAGATCCCTGTGTCTTTCTTAGGATCCTGTTTTCTAGATAGCCTTCCTGGAGTTGTGAGTAGCAGTCTAGTCATCTTTGTTTTACATCTAGTATCCTCCTATGAGTAAGTTATGTCCCTCATGCCTGTTCAAAGCTTTTATTTCCATTCTTCTGTGTAGATAGCTGAAAATGGGATCACTAGATCATATGAAGTTGTGTTTTTGTTTTATTGAGGAACCACCAAACATATACTACAAGGTGATAATATCATTTCATGTTCCCATCAGGTAGCCGAGAACCCCCCAGTGTCTTCACTGGTGCTAAATACTGTTTGTCTTGTAGTAAAGTTTAATTTCCTTGTGGTCTTAATTTGTTTTTCCCTAAAGACAAATAATGTTAAGTATGTTTTCACAGGCTTATTGCCCATGTGCTGTTCTTCCTCAGAGAAATGACTATGTAAGCCTTTCATCAGTTTTAGTTGGCAGGTTGTTATTATTGTGAACTGTCCTTTTGCATGACAGAAAATAATCATCCATTTTAAAATGATTTCTCCACTGAATTATACTCTTGTTTGTATTACATGGGTCACAACAAGCTGTAAGGAAGAGCTGGTGAACTAGCCTATCTCAGTAGGCCATGTACCTAGTTTACAAGTGGGGATTCTATTATTCTGGCAAAATGTGAGAATGGGTCATGGTTAGTGAGTAGCCAAGTCATATGTGCTCAAAACTTACATTTCATGGTTTCCATCTAAAAGCCTTTGTCTATAAGTAGAACCACCTGCTGAGAGATGGAAATGGCATATGGCTCATGAACAGTGTTTTAGATAGATAACCTTCCTGGTTTTGATATTAGCCTGTTAGATTATTCAAAGCACAATAATATGGATATTCATATCTTTAACAATATTTCATAGATATATAAGCACCTGATTTAGAGTCTCTCTATATGGGCCAGGCAGTTAGTTTCTACTAGGTCAATATATAACTGGTTTTTCCTTTATATTCCAGTTTATTTTGTGGTACTGGACATCAAACTAGGGGCCCTTTGTCCACGTCAAGCAAGTGTTCTACTACTGAACTATATCCAAAGCTCATATTTTTGTGAGCTTTATTCAGCTATTTCCATCTGAATCCTTAAACATTCAAAAGTCTTGGTGATGATGTCATAGCTCCAAAGAACTTAGCAAGGTGGTATTCATAGTTTTAGAAAATTGTTTCCCTCATATGTCTATGGCATCCACATTCTAATGATAAGTCCACCTGAGTCAGCATTTAATATATTTTAAAAATAGTGGGGCAATGGTGGCACACACCTTTAATTCTAGCACTGCGGAGGCAAAGGCAGGTGGATCTCTGAGTTCAAGGACAGCCTAGTCTACAGACTGAGTTCCAGGGCAGCCAGGGCTACACAGAGAAACCCTGTCTGAAACACCATGCCACCATCTTAGTGAGGGTTTCTATTGCTCTGAAGAGACATCATGACCATGGCAACTCTTAAAAGGGAAAACATTTAATTGGGTGGCTTACAGTTTCAGAAGTTTTGTCCATTATCATTATGGTGTGACATGGTGGCATGCAGACAGACATGGTGCTGGAGATGGAGCTGGGATTCCTACATCTTGACTTGTAGGTGATGAGAAGTGGTCTGTCTCACTGGGCACGGCATATTTGAGACCTCAAAGGCCACCTCTACAGTGATACACTTCCTCCAACAAGACCACACTGCCTCCAGTAAGGCCACATCTCCTAATAGTCCCACTTCCTTTGAGGGCCATTTTCTTCCAAATCAACACACACACACACACACACACACACACACACACACACACACACATCCAAAAAATGGCATAAGGGCTGATGAGGTAGCTCAGCAGTCAAGCCTCATTTATCTAAGTTTAATACCTAGAACTCACATAGTGGAAGAGGACCCCTGACAGTTGTCCTCTGCCCCTCATGGTGTGTGTATACACACACTAGGCAAATACAAATGTATTTAAAATAATGGCATAAAAAATATATATTTCTGGAATATGAGTATTGATCAGGCCTCAAAAGAAAAGAAGACATTACTCAGTAATTGAAAATATCAAAGCATTTGTCAATAAGCACCCATAATATGTATTATTATTTGTTATTGTATTTTGTTTCATAAAGCAAATTTGGAGTTTACTAAGAAGATGCTTAATTACAGATTTAACCATGAGTAACTGAATCAAGACACACACACAAAAGAAAAAAGCAGTTTCACATACCTATGAGCAGTTAGTGTGGGTAAGCATCTCATGAATCACTCATTATTGTTTAGAATGACTTTTTACATTTCCAGATGCTTTTTTAAAAGTAATCTCTAGGCTGTCACTGAAAGAGTTAAGATAACTATAAAAAATGCCATATGGGAGCAGTAAAACTCTAAGGGGCTATAATCTCTAGAATTATAGATGAATAGAGCCAGCAGCAGCCTTTCTCTTATACCTGTTGCCATAGAGACATCACATGCTGTGGCGACCCAAGGGGTCAAGGGTCTTGTGAACTGATGAACCATGGTGGGGAGTAGCTGACACAAAAGCAGCATGCATCCAAATGAGGAGGTTTTAAATACAAAGTCTGATTTTATGCATTTCTGTATAGTTTAAAATATTTGAATTGCAAGTTAAAAATGTTGATCATTCGAGTATTTACCTTTGAAGACTTACTCTTTTTACAAATCTGAACAGTTACAGAAAAGCACACGTGAGAAGCTTTGCAATCCATTTACCACAGAGGAATTAGGTCAGTTATCAACACCAGCATCATATTTTATAAAATAAATAAATAAGTTAAACCAGTTGAAACAGATAAGCCATCCTGAAATAGAAAATGTGGTGGCAGAGAACCCTTGATTCGCTGGCACCATGAAGACAGGCGAGCATCTGCACAGATTGATTCTGGATGGTTGTGACGCCAGCACTCACACTCACAGCAAAGCTTGCAGGGAATCCAGACTTCACACCTCCACCCTCAGTGTTCTAACATAAGGAAGAAAATCTGAAGTCATGGCATCCTAAAGGGACTTTCTGGAGATAGACAGGATGTTGGATCCTGTAGTATCCAATAGCAGCCAGGTGCTTTTGCCTAATGCTTTGTGTGTTTATGAAGGAAAATGCAATTCCATGTTCTTAAACATGTACTAAAAGGTAATAATGGACAAGAGAAATAATCCTTGGCCCCATGGATAAGCAAAGCCTGGCAACACCAGAGACTCATGTTTCACTGGAAACACTCTTTGAAATGATACCACAATGTCTCAGAAGAAAAGAGTATTGAAAGAAGAGCCTGTGACTTCATAATGTGGCCATTTTTCTCCCCTAAGATATCACAGAACTCCAAATGACAATGTTGCAAACCAAGGACCAGAGACCTCTGCTGGAGGCATCACCAGCCTGCTCTTTACTTTCTCCCACCAAAGCCACTCATCTTCTAAATAAGATGCTTGGGAAACCTTGGCAAAGACACACAAACCAACATCATTACCAAAAGCCATGCTCTGTCAGTTTGTTGATATAGTTCTCAATTAACCACAGAAGTTAAAACAAAACAAAAAACCATTTGAACATACCCTGATCCCCAACAGGCACATTTTATTTGAAAAGAAAGACATACTAATATAGAGAACTGGGAACCAGGAGATACAGCTTTAGTCAAGGAAGTGCTTGCCACTTGTCACCAAAGCGTGAAGACTGAGTTCAGATCACCGGAAGCCATGTAAAAAGCCAGGTGTATCACCTCAGTGATCTCACTGCTGGGGAAGCAGAAGCAGTAGAGTCCCTGGGGCTCACTGGTCATGTTCACTGAGAGACGATGTCTCCAAAAAAATTAGAGATTGACAGAGGACTGCATCTCACATGGGTCTTTGGTCCCCACATGCATGCACCTGCTCAGCCTGCTCAAGCACCAGCACAGGCACACCTGCACACTGCACAGAAGGAGCTAGAGAGACAGACAAAAAAGAGACAGACAGAGAAAGGGGTTTCTTTTCACCCACCCAAACATAACAGTTGGGTACCTTAATGTGATGTCTAGCCATCTACGCAAGCACCTGAGCCCCCAGACAAGACAAAATACACCATCTCTGGAGGCGTCAGCTCAGGACTCCTTTTCATTTCTTTCTTTTTTTCTTTTTTTTAGTTTTTTCAAGACAGGGTTTCTCTGTGTAGCTTTGTGTCTTTCCTGGAACTTTGTAGACCAAGGTGACCTTGAACTCACAGAGATCCGCCTGCCTCTGCCTCCCAAGTGCTGGGATTAAAGGCATGCACCACAACCACCCGGCCCCAGGACTCCTTTTCAAAGCAACATTTTATGAATGACTGATGCGGACACTCAGAATTTCTTAATGTAAACACAACAGTCACTGTTTTTGAAGTTTTCAAATTTGCTGTACAAATTGTTTCCATAAATGTATGGGCTTACTAATCCAAGTAAACTGTCTTTGGTATAAAGACAATCTGATCTCTACCAGACATCCAATATTTCAGTGCCAATAAAGCCACACTTTGGAGAATGCCTCCTTCAAAAACCATTGATTTTCATCTCTTGATTTAGTCATTCATTTGTTGTGGTGCACCCTAACAAACTTATCTGGGGTCAGAGAACAGACAGCCACTAGATACAGAACCAAAAATGGTGGCTAGAAAATGGGTCAGAGCAAGCTATAGCAAAAGCTAGGCGGTGGTGGTACACGCCTTTAATCCCAGCGCTTGGGAGGCAGAGCCAGGTGGATCTCTGTGTGTTCAAGGATACAGCCAGCATGGTGACACACGCCTTTAATCCCAGAAAGTGAGCCTTTAATTCCAGGGAGTGATGGCAGAAAGAGAAAGATATATAAGGCGTGAAGACCAGAGCCAGTTAAGCATTTGACTGGTTAAGCTTTTAGGCTTTGGAGCAGCAGTTCAGCTGAGAGCGATTTGGATGAGGACTCAGAAGCTTGCAGTCTGAGGAAACCAGACCAGCTGAGGAACTGGCGAGGTGAGGTAGCTGTGGCTTGTTCTGCTTCTCTGATCTTCCAGCATTCACCCCAATAACTGGCCTCAGGTTTGATTTTATTAATAAGAACCTTTAAGATTCATACTATAATTTTTTAGTTTTGATTATGAGTGTATAATATCTCTTATTACTGTAAGGTATGTTTCACACCACTTAGAGAATGGTCTCAATAATCATTTCTCTTTATCATCTTTGGGGCTTCTATTATTATTAGGGTATAGCAGCCACAAAAAAAAAATGGACATTCATTGTCTCCATTCTAAGGACCTACGATATATTCAGTGTTGAATAGTGAACACTAACTATATTTTAGAAATGGGATTATAAAAGATGAATTGTTTTTAACTAAGAAAAGGTTAACTTTAAGCTGAATGTTATTAAGAAGATGGTTCGACAGGTAAAGGCTCTTGCTGTGGCAGCCTGGAGACTTGCATGGATCCCCAGAATCCATGTAAAGGTAGAAGAAGAGAATGGATTCCACAAAGTTGTCCTTTGACCAACAAACACATCATCACTGTGGTACACACACACACACACACACACACACAGAGAGAGAGAGAGAGAGAGAGAGAGAGAGAGAGAGAGAGAGAGAGAGAGAGAGAGAAACAGAGACAGAGAGAAAGAACAAATAATAATTAAAAAAATTTTCTACATGTTTATCACCTTCCATAAAAACATAAACTCTAAATTTAAGAATATTCTTTTCCATTATGTAAAGCTATATATGTGGAGAAAGCTCTTTGGGCAATTTTGCTTTCCTAAGTGAGATCAGAGACATTCAATATGAAACATCTTTTCATTCTGAATTGTTGTGCTCACTTCTTGTACTCTCAAAACATGAAGAAGATCCACTTTCTTCCTTCTGTTCCTCAATGACTTATTTTAGATTCTTTTCTTTTCTTTTTTCTTTAAGCCTTGGTTTTCCATCAAGAGCAAGACTACCTATTTAATCGGGAATATGAGCATATTTTCATTTTCTGAGATTATGTAGTCACAAATTCCTGGTTGGCATTTTGTGGTGCACTCTAGGAGGATGAGCAGGAAAATATTTTTTCTTTAAATATGGGTCCCAACTACTGAACTATTAAACAATTCTGCAAAATTATATCATGTTATTATACACTCTATAATAAAAATTTAATACAAATATATGTTGAAATGTACCAAAATAATCCAACATGACGTCACATATCATAATTCATATGTGATCACTGTTACTATAAAAGTTGGATTTATGCAGAAAATTTATGCAAATCAAGCAGTAAATTTTGTTGTTACCTAAAATGTACAGAAGTTTTGTTGCTCTCTGCACATACTAAAATGGGTTAACCTACTGATAAATATTTTCCACAGTGAAGGAAGCCTGAGACTCTTGTTGCTTGAGAATATTCGTTAATAAGCTTATAAGTAAATGAAAGTATAAATAATTTTAATTCTGCAGTACTTTTAATGAGAAAGTTTTAGTAAATTAAATGGCATCACAAGACTGGGGTTTTGTCTTTTAATTTTTTTGTTTTTTTTTGAGACAGGGTCCCTCTCTATGTAGTCATGGCTGTTCTGGAACTCATTATTTAATCAGACTTGGCTTCAAACCTACAGAGATCTGCAAGCTCCTGCCTCCTGAGTGCTAGGATTAAAGGCATGTGCCACCATGCTCAACAAGACTGGATATTTTTTCGTTTTCAAACATAATATTTCTTTAGCTGGAATATCAAATTATAACTATGTTTACATTTCTTGATTTGGCCATGTTCATCAGATTCTGTTATATAATTTTGAGTGCTCAGTAACCAATATTAAATAAACCACATTTATGAAGCAGACAAGAAAAATAGAAATCAATTTTTATTAGTTATTCATCAGAATTACCTAGCAAGAAAATATTTTAAATGATCACACACAGATAAAAAAATACTCAGCCTGGAAAAGCAATTTCTTGAAGTGTCCTGAAGTCATGTGCAAATTTCAACTTCTTGATACATCAAGAGAACATATGCACATGCATCCATTTTGGCATTTATGGGACAAAAGTCCCTTAAATGTAGAATTTCATTGGCTGCTCAAATGGAAAAGTCACTTTGGTTTTGCTTAAAATTTTACACATCCTCTCACTGACATTTAAGATCAGTAATTGGCTGTGAAGTGCTCAGTGATGCTTTTAAATAAACTGTGGTATATATGTATGCATACATATATAATATATATTACATAATATATTGTTTATGAATATGATATATATGTATCACATACATTTTATATGTCATCATTAAACTATATTGTTACTTCTCCACTGACTCATCCTAACCTTGGCATTGTAGTGTATGTATAAATTAACCATTGAAAGTGACCATCTCTTTCATTCTTAAAGATTTCTGGGGAGCTGGAGAGATGGGTCAGCAGTTAAGAACACTTGTTCTGGTAGAGGATCCACATTTAGCTGCCAGTACCCATGTGTTGGCTTATAATAGTCCATAACTCCACTTTAGGGGATCCAATGCCCTCTTCTGACCTCTGCAGAAATCAAGCACACATGTGGTGTACAGGCACATATGCAAGCAAAATATTCATGCATATAAAATAATAGATAAATCTAAAATTGAATTAAACTAAGCCCAGTTCCTGCCCTTGAATTAAACTAAGCCCAGTTCTTCCCCAATATAAAGATTGGAAGTTGATAAAATCTATATCCAGCATCTTCATGAAGCCCTAAATTCAAATCCTCAGAATCCATGTAAAGCTGGACATGATATTGTGTATCTGTTATCTTAGTGTTTCTACAGTGAGATAGTGCTGTAGGATGTTTTGTATGCTGTGAATCTATGTTGCTCTGATTAGTTGATAAATAAAATGCTGATTGACCAGTAGCCAGGCAGGAAGTATAGGCAGAATAAGCAGACAAGGAGAATTCTGGGAAAAGGAAGGAGATGCCAGCCTGCCATCTAAGGAACAGCATGTAATGGCACACAGGTAAAGGCAACATACAGATTAACAAAAATGGGCTGAATTTAAGTGTAAGAGCTAGTCAGTAGTAAGCCTGAGCTAATAGCCGAGGAGTTTTAATTAATATAAGCCTTTGTGTGTTTACTTGGGTCTGAGCAGCTGTGGACTGAGCCAGACACAGGAAAACTTTCAGCTACAAGATAGGATAGGAGATAGAAGAATCTAAGAAAAAATGAAGTCCGGCTTGCCTGGTGTGCTCAGCACGGAGCAAATAACAAGTTTGTCTTCTAGCTACTGACATGCATATCATGCTGAAATTGAGGGCAGGAGGTATGGATAAGAATAACTAAGCAGAGCCTTTCCAGGCTTAGTTTCACTATGCATAATTGTGGTGCTCCAGCATCTCCTGCATGGTCGACATATTGTCAGAACTGTGTGAAATTTCTGTCTTGAGGACAAGTTCCTTCTAGCTGGGCCCTGGGCTATAATCTTTCCCTTCCCTCAACAGGAGATGTCTGGGAAAATCCCCATTCTTTGGGTCCATTGTCTCAATAATATTCTGGCCAAAATAGGGTTGCAGGTGTCTCTGTAGAACATTTCTCCTTTCAGGAAGTTACTTTTCCACCTTTCCAAATCACAAAAAGAGGCTTTCCTGAGTAACTCATCAGAAAAACAGTTGACACTGGGAAACACTAAAAATATTAAATAGAGAGTAACCACCTGTCATATTTATAAGAAGCTTTTATTAGATACAACACATGAACATAATGTCTAATTAGCATACTTCTGATTATTACTGAACTTAGATACATATTGTGTGTATATATGTATATATATTGAAATTTTCTTCAAGTTTATAGTGTCATTTAGATTCAAGAACTCCAAGGATATTATACAAACACACACAGGCACATACACAGAAACTCATGTGCACACCTGGACTGATGGATGGACAGTATGTTACTGAATGGAACCATTCCATATAATGCATTGCATGTTGAATATACATTTAGAGATAAACATAAAATAAGATTGTTCTTAGTGCCTACTTTTCAGTAAAGAATGTTTTTAAAACTTGTAATTTAGTAATACCTAAATTCAAGAACAAAATTCATTTTTATTTAATGAAAATATGTTTTCATTATATAGGTAAAATTTATATAATTTTCAAAGAAGTAATATCTTTTAAGAATTTTGTAACCTATATTCTGAAAGCAAAGTAAGAGTAGTAAATATAGTAAATTGCTCCTGTTAATTATATCTCATGTGTTTAAATTTATCCAGACCAGAAAGAAATATTATCATACACACTTCTTGCAAACAAGACAGCCTCATATTTGCAGCATCAATCTAAACTGCAACTTCTCTTTAGCAACAATGCTAAAATATAAAAGTCTCTTTATTTTTTATCTAAGCCTTTCACTGTGATCAAATAATTTCTAGAAAAGCTAAAAGCAAATTAATGTAAGGGCATGCTTAAGTAAATTGAGATGCATGTCTAGGTATCGGTTCCATGTTATTAACATATTACAATCAATTTTCAATTTTCTCTTTAAAGAATTATGGATATATACTGCCCAGCTAAATCATCATATGTGTGTGAATTTTCACAAGTTAAACGCAAATAAATACTCACACATCTGTCAAGAGTAAGAGCATTAGCCTCCTGGCAGGTGGAAGGAAGTTGGTAGAAACATCAGCAAAGGCTTTTCAGCTGCACCCTTCGGGTGCACTAGCAGGCAGTCACAGTACCACAAATCAAGGTAAGAATTGAAATGCAAAAATAAATAAATAAATAAAATTTATGAATTATATTTTTCTGTAAATGTAATCCTCAACCTACATTTTAAACTACTCCAAATTTCACACGGAAGCTTGTTAGAGTCACCAAGTCGGAAATTCTTAGAGTCTATCCCAGACCTACCCAATTAGAAGGTCTGAGGTCTGAAGCAATGACTCAGCAACCCATGTTTCAGCAAAGTATATATGTGATTCTGATGCACATTAATGTTTAAAAAAACTAATCCAACAACCATAGAACTGAAACAATTCTTTCATATATTATTTTAGTGATGGAGGAAGGCATTGAACAGGACAGAAGTAAACATGGTGAATAATGGCAGTAGCTAACACTGGGCAGTGAAATGATTATGATGCTTTGTGTCTATCACTGAACACATTTGTTTAGAGAATTATTATCAGCTAAATCAGAGCAGATTTTTATGATGGCAATGTACAGTCTGCTTTCTTGAACTTGGAGACCCTGATTTGAACTCTTAAATGACTTATCATTATGACTTCTCGCCTGCATACCAATGTCTTTATTTTGATTACACAAAAGAGAAAACTCTCTCCACATTAGTGAATCTTTAAATGTTTTGGAGAATAAAGATAAACTGTTATCGATTGAACACATGGGTAGCTTCACAGATGGAAATAAATATTGCCTTGCTTGAGCATAGAAGGCAGGCTTGAAATTGGAAGGCAACTTGAATTCTCAACCACTTCAAATTTCCTAAGCCCTTTTATTTTAAGGAACATGACCTTTCAGAAAAGAACTTTTCCAATTCTGTCGTTCTCTAAAAGCCTAAAATACATAGTTCTTTTCCATAGCAAAATGAATGTGCAGTGAGGGGAGATTAAAAGAGCAGCGTAAGAGCTGTGCAACATGGAGCCTAATGGTGCAGATGGAAAATCACCTGCTGTTACTGCTCAGGGTGTGCCCTTCACTGGGCCACTGCAGAAAGCAGGACTCCCACACAGCAGTGTTACCTCAGCTCCTGAAGGCTACTGTATTCTGGATCTCAGACCAGACCGGAGATGTCAAGGGATGAAGATTATCCCAAGCCAGCCCTCCACCAATGGCCAGCAGGGTGGATAAATGTCTCCCACTCCCCTCAAGTTGAGTGAATCTGAAGCATGTATCTCATGCCTTAACAATTTCTGGAGTTTCTTTGTGGGATCACTCTTCAGCCTTACTCTGTCAGTGTGAGCTTTAGGAGATTCCTACTCTCTTTACTTTCCTACATCCTTTCCAGTATTCCCTGTAACTCTTACAAAATAATAATTTGCCCTTGATCATTTGTCTCAGTGCCTCCTAATACATATATAGGAGACATGACCTATATTATATACAATATATTTATAAAAATGCATTTTTAAATCTTGGGAATTTCATTCATTGTTATAATTGTAATTACAAACTTAGAATCACTTGTCTTATTACATAATGTTCCTGAAAGGTTTGAGGAGTTCTCTAAGTTTTTTTCTTAATGTTATTAAACAATTAAAAAATGAAAGAGAAATACACCATGGTTTAGTCAATAATTGAACATTGGCAACAATGATGAACAACAGTATAAGACAGACCAAGTCCTGCTTTGCAGGAAAATAAGACTTTCAGGGGCCAATTGAGAGTTCTCAGATTTGTCTTAAGGGAAGTCTGGACCAAAGGGTTGGAGTCTGAGAGGCTCATGGGAAAATGCTGAATAACCAACTGAGAAGCACTTCACTGTTTTAATAACCCGTAGGTCCCCACTGCTGCAAGCCAGATGAATATCCAAGAAAGATCTTTCACACTGCACGTATCTGTCTTCTTGTATCATAATCTAGCACCATTTCCAATGCAATCAATGCAGTTTGCATAGAAAATAACAGCCAAGAGGGATCCTTTCCTTAAAAATCAAGTTTCAAAGAAAACAAATATGAAGAATATGGACAATTTTTTTTTAAAACCACAATGCAGAAATACTTACAATCTGGAAAAAATGACTATCAACAAAATCTTCATGCTGATGTGGTCATAGCTTCTCCACAAAAGTGAATATAACAATATAATGTGCCAATTGAAATACAATACCTTCCTGATTGGAACACGGCCTTGTTTCCTACTATGCTATAAACAAACCAGGAGTTCATTCTGAGCCGAGTGCTGAATAAAAAGGCGAACAAAAAATACCTAGTAGCTAAAAAGGTTTCTAATCTTCAAGTATGACCAGGGAACTCCAAGGCCAGTGGTCAGTCAAGGCTAAGTATGCCAGGAGTGGCCATTGTTATCAGAACAATCCACTACAAACTTGGGCAATTAATTAAAGTATGAAAAATGAGATTGTGAGAAAAAGGAAAGACAGAAAAAGGAAACTAGTAAGGTCCATTTTTAAATCTTTAGAATTTGCCACTTTCAACCATTTCCCAAAAGTCTCAAGACAGCTTCCTATTGAGAGATGAAATTGAAATGAACTCTACCTGAACTTGTGCAAACAGACAATGAACGCAATAATTTCTGTATTAGACTTCACTACAAGATTTTTTAAATAGTTCAGCAAACATAAAAAGTGCCTCATCTCTAAATAAGAAACCTTTCTAAATAAGAAACTAGAAGTCCCTCACCATACACATTGTTTGTTTCACTAGCTATAGCCACAGAAGAGCACAGTCAGCAACTTTCCAATCTGTACCCCACTTGCCAGCCACACCTATAGAAAGGAATGTCCCCATTTGACCTCAAAAGCACAGCATCAAATGAATTGTAATTCTTCTTCCATGACATAAACACTGACACATGACAGGTTATTTCGTTAGTCAATTAGTTGTTTTTTACGAAAATCACAAGCATGTACTAATTCACTATCTCCAAACAAAAGCTAAGTTACAGATAACTGCTTTCCAATCACATCTGCTATCCAATCACATGGTATTTTCACCAGCATATCTATCTTGACTCTCTCAATGGAGAGAGCCATCACCTAAACTTCTGTGCCATCATGGTTTAGCTTTCCTTTAAAAATAATTTGTTACACTGGGGCTCATAGCTCAGTACTATATTTCTAGCCATTTGGAAGCCTGAGGCAGAAGGATCCCAAGTTGAAGGTCTATCTGTGTTGCAATGTGAGTTTAAGGCCAGCCTGAAATACTTAGTGAGACACACACCCTCCCATTTTTCTCTCTTTTTCTGCAACGTTTATTGAATTTGTTCTTTGCAAATTTCATACATGTACAAAGTGCATTTTGATTAATGTAACTCCCTCACACTTTGTAGTGAATTCAGATTCATGGCTAGTCAGCCTACTAAGTATAAGTGATACTACACAGAGCATTTATACCACCCTCTCCAAAATTCAAAATGTATTCTGATAACTGTAACATCACTTTCTCTAAATTAACCTCTCACTTTTATTGCCCACCTCCTCCTTGCAACTCCTTTTCCATATTCATGTCTTTGGGATTTGTTTTGTTTTGTTTTGTTTTGTTTTGTTTTGTTTTGTATTTTGAGATTCACTCAGTTTGACCAGGATCATCTCTGATCATGAGTTTGGAGCTATCTATTGGAGAGCAGTGGGATCCTCAGCACATACACAATTCAAGATGATTAATGCCCCTCTTCAACAATGAATCGGTAGCCAATAGTTCTTTATATAGGTAGAACCTGATGAAACCCTCCTCAACTCATGACTGACAGTTGATAGGCCCAGCATTGTGTAGGACCCTTGCAGGCAGCCACAGCTGCTGTGGGGTCATGACTTCATTGTCTTTGCACTATCTGGAAGCTAGCACCACACTGACCTTCTTGACTCTTATATTCCTTCTGCCTCATCTTCTGCAATGCTCATCCACCCTTAGAGATGGTGGTATTAATGTCCTGTTTAGTGCCAAGCACTCAATCTTTACTTATTCTCAGCACCTTAAACATCTGTGGTCACTGCAGTTATTGCAAAGAGAAGTTCTCTCATTGAAGCTGACAATAATATTTGTCAGTTTGGGGAAGCACTTGCCCAATCTCTAAGCAAGAATCATAAAAAAGAGCTAAGGGTAAGGCTTAGTGGTAGAGCACTTGCCTAGTATGAGAATATGAGGTGGTAATACTCTCTAGAAATCAATCTAACAGCACTTCATAAAATTAGTAGTTGGTACACCTTTTGAGCCTTCAGTTTCCTTCTTTTTAATGAATCTCCTAGAAAGAAAATCCCAAGTGAAAATAAAGCAATTCAAAGGAGAATTGTTTAATAATCCAGGTATATCCAGAGGGAATAATATGCAGCTATTACAAAGAATGAATCTGAATTATTGCAACTTGTCTTTGAGAAATTTCCAGGAGATGTTTTTAAGTGCTTGAGAAAGAAAAATACAAAAAGAATTTGTATAAGAAAGTATTTTAAATAATTTAAACAGTAACACTGGAAACAATTTGTGCAGAGAAAGCAAATGGAAGTACATAGTTAAGTATGTCACTGGGTGAGAGCAGGCAGAATGCAGAGCTGATAGGTTCAATACACTCAATCACTCTTACAGTTACTAAAAAAAATATCAGAAGATGGTGATTTAATCCAACCACAGTCTTTAAACCATCCAAATTCAGGCAGTACACCAGCATACTCTGAAGACAGGATTCTCAGAGACCAGCACATGGCTTCATTTATACAACAGAGCCCTGCCTCCTCACAAGAAGAGCTTTCTTAAAAGACACAAGGATTTACTTCCCAATGTCCTATACTCTATTATTCTGGAAAATTAAGTGGACATTGAGCTTTCCTGTTCTAGGGAGTAAAGTCTCACAATTTATTATTGTTTATGCTGTATTTCTTCTCTGACTCCTTGTCCACTCTACAAAGATGAAATTCATGGGCAATTGCACCTGTCCATCAGATCTTCACGGTTCACCAAAAATTAAAATTCACTAAGCAAAACCGTTCCTTCTTTTCTGTAGATAATGATAGCAATAATCCCAGTTTTAAGAACGTACCTTTTCCTGTGCATTATCTATAAAAGATAATGAACACTTCTTGTTGTCTCTGGGTGTGTAGTATCTCTGTTGATGACAGCTTTGCTTTTAATCATTTGTTCTTATTAAAAAGCAGAAATAATAGGGAGAAGAAAAAGCATGCCATTTGTGTCTCTATAGAGAAATCACTTGCAAAGCTGTCAAAGTGCCTTTTGACTGTTTAAATTAAGAGAAGTAGCTTTTAAAGGGAATGAATGGGAGGAAACAGGATGCTAGGAAATTCACTATGGAGAAGTCTCCCGCCTCACCTTCCCTGCATGAGATACCAGTGCATTGTGGGTATGTTTTTATGTCACTATGCAAATTCCTTATAAATATTTGAAAACACATATACCTTAAAGATAAAAATTGATAGAGTGAACTAACTTTTACTGTCTTTCAGCAGTTCTAGGTTGCTTTCCACTCAGTGTAATACATTTGAAATTATTTGGATGTAAAAGTTGAGTCAAGAAGTAAATCTGAAACATTCTTCTCTTCATTGAATTAATTTATTATTTGACAACTTCATAAAAATGTACATAATACATTCTGGTCAAACTTACCCTCTCTTATCCTCTTCCCTCTCCTACCAATACCTACATGTTCTCACACAAAGTTTCCATGCCTCTTTCAGATACTTTTGTTTTGCTTTGTGACCTAGGAGATTTATCCAGGCCACTCTCATTGGCATGAACATGGGGCACTGTCCTCCTGGGGCATGAGTAAGTCACTAGAGGCTAATCACTGAAGACAAGAATTCCTGCAAAGAAAGTGGTGTTCTCTGACTCTGGTTTCCCTGTGTGCCAGAACTAGATGTCCTAAATGAAGAAAGGTTCTTAGTCTCTTAAACCCAATTGGTTTATTTTTTCTCTACGTATTTGCTAATAAATTTTCTCAACTTTTATGTTGTTAATGTATTATATTGTTTAACTGTATATTTTTCTTCTTATGAGGAACCACATATCCCAACGCAGTTTTGGAGTTTATGTGTCACTCGAACTGGGGTAAGAATGCCCGGATAGTTGGGGACACAGTATTCCAGAGAGTGCCTGTAGGAAGAAGTACTTCTGAAAGAGCCCAGCCTTGACTTGGTAGACCCAGCAAGGATGAGCCCTTGTCCATGTCCATGAACCTCGTCCAGTCCCTGAAGTTTCTGAATAAAAATAGAAAGGCAAAGCAAAGGTAAATTCATTCTTGGAGCTAGACCACCCCTTACTTTGCTTCTGGACACTGGTGCTCCATGGTCTTTGGACTTCTGGTTTGGACTGAATCAGATGTTGTCTTATCTGATTCTTAGTCCTTTAATCTTTAACTAAAACTACACTACCAGATGTCCTGAATTCCAGCTTGCAGATGGCAGTGCACTGACCTGCTCAGCCTCCATCACCAAGAGTCAGACCTATAGTAACACTCCTTCTCTGTATATTGTACACAAGCCTGTCTACATAGGCTCTCCTTCTCTGTCCATCTTAAATCAATAGCCAGTCCCTATAGCCATATTCCATCTTACAGGTTTAGTTTTTTTGAAATCCCATAATTAATACTGTTAATTCCTTGGTGTTTGTTACAGCAGTTTAAATGATCCAAAATTTAAGATTTGATGATACATCTAAGTTTAGTTATAAAATTTTTGTTTGCGTCTTACTTTTTTACATCTAACTTTTTGTGTTTTTATTTGTTTGTTTTATTTATGCCATGATTTTTGTTATGTGGACTGTGGCTTTTGTTTATTTATAGAGATTGCATTATAATCTAAGGTCTTTTTAAATATAAGTGCTAGTTTGGTTAAAAGAGCATTTATTTCATTATTTAAAATTATATATTTTTTCACTCCAAAAACAAGATAAATTTTGAGTGAGCAAATGTAAATCTAAGTACTTAGGATATTTTTAATCTTTCTTACAATTTTCCCACACTGTTCTTGTTTTTAGTTTTCATTTAGTCACATTTGTTATGAAAGTCTGTTTAGAATAAATATACAGATCTTTTCAATCTTTTTATTTATTTATTTTTTAATATTTTCATTCTTAAAGCCTGGTTAATTTCTAGAACTATTAATTCACTGGCTGTGATAGTAATGGTTTGAGTTCCTAGATTTTTAATATACAGAGTCTAAAATAGAGCACAGGTTTTCACTGTCTGTCAATTATTCTATATGGATAGCATTCTCCTTAGATCCTGGGAATATTCTCAAGTACACCAACTTGTCCCTACTACCAATAATCATTCTTTCTTTTGTTTTGAGTTTAAACTTTCATTCTTTTTTTTAAAATTTTAAGTTACGTTTATTTATTAATTCATTTATTATTTATTACATTTAATTATTCATTCGTTATGGTTTGTAGGTGTTGTCCATTTCATAACACATGTATGGACATTAGAAATAAAAACTTGATGGACTCAGTGTTTTTTCTAAATCCATGAAAGTTCTGGAAATTGAACTGGAGTCATTGGAAGGAAGGTGCTTCAGTACTTAGAAGCAAGCCTCTTGATTTCCTGAACTATCTTATTACCCCAGTGTGAGATGTTTTAAATGTTATAGTCCTAATGTGTGTGTGTGTTTGTTTGTGTGTACATGTGGCTGTATGGGTGTATGTATTTTTTAGTCAGGTTTTTAGGGCACTTATTAGGCATCTACTTAGGCACTTATTATTATTTCTTTTACTAGTATTTGGTAAGTTTCAATTCAGTGATAGCCAAGGCATTCTGGCCAAAATTTCCACTCCACCATGTTTTATTCTACCATCTAAAAATTACTATTTTCATTATCCAATACATATGGATATTAATACATTTGTATAAGTTAAATTAAAATTTAAGGTTTCATTCTTATATAAATAGCCCCAGAAGTTCTTTGTTATATTGTTTGTATCCATCAACTTTGTCCTGTTATAAAAATATCATCCCTTAATTTATTTCTATAGATAAAAGTATAGTACAAAAATGTCTGTATAATTCAACAGGACATCATTGATCAGTTATAAAAACAAAGAGTTTGTCTAACAGGTATGGATTGTAAAGTGGTCATGAGCTGCTTCTCATAACTGTACTGAGCACTGCACTGCACACTGCTTTGTTCCTTTATACTGAATGCATTCCAAACTGGATATAATGAAGTTTTTATTGATGATATGTCAGAAAAGATAAATATTATATTTCTAATCTGCCCTCCCCCCCCCCCGTTTTTTGTTTTTGTTTTTGATTTTTTGCAAATATAGGGTGGTTAAAAACCAGAAGCTATATTGAGAATTGGGTGTCCTGCTTCAGGATACAAAAGACTGCTAAATTTTGGAACTGGATGAAACATACCATGCTTATTGATGCCTTCATTGATAGGCACTTCTCCAAACTCTCCAGGAGCTATGATGAGATGTCATTTATCCTTAACACCTACCTATAGATCTTAGTTTCAAGTACTATGTGTTCAAAACTAATATTTGGCTTATTATAAAGTGTCTTTATATTCTTAAATATTTTTAACTTCAAATTGTTAACTTTATAATGTCCTAGAGGATAGTCACTTTATAGTTGCATTATATGTTCCTACAACACTGACCTGGCATCATCCACACAGTGTCAGTTACAAATTCATAAGCCTGTCAGTCAATTAGCAAAACAATTATTATTATTCAACAGCCATGCCTATTTTTTTCTCCCTCTTCCTATAAGTACATAGAAGCAGATGCCATGGTAAAAAGCTCTACCTTAAACATCACTGGAGCAAGGGTGATTTCTCCTTCCTTGTAATTTTGCTTGGCTTCCTGGAGAGATACCACTTAGGAAACAAATCCCTCTCAGGTATATGAATAGATTTGGCTCTACTTCCCTGAGCCAAGTATAGAAGACCCTGACTATTCTGGTTGCTGTCCTTGCCCTTGGGACAATTGGCATTCTATTTTAACCCCCATCCTTTCAAGTGCTTTGGAATTTGAGAGGACTACACAGTCCCTTGGTGTATTGAAAACTGCACACATTCTACACTCCCTTTGTTCTTCCTCCGTGGCTGAGAACATTCTATATAGCCTGTCTCCTGTTTGCCTGTGAGGTTTGAGGCAGACTGTCAAAGGAAAACAACGGTGGAGAGAATAATTAATGATGCTCTGATGCCTGCCAGCTCTGAAGTAATGTCAACATGTGGACTTTCAAGTGTCCCTTAGTTACCTAACAGCTCCAGCTGCCTGCATGTCCTCCTGCTCGCCTGCCTGCCTGGCTTCCCTATTCTCTTGAGATGACCGCACATGATGTAAATGTCTGCCAACTTCTGCTGCATTCAATCCATTCAGGTAAATCTTCTCCATTGAATAGTCACACTAGTACTCCACAAGCACATGTTTGAAGAGAATACAGTGATAGCGGTAGTCAAAATCTTTCTGTGAGAGGTCTCAGATAACCACAAGTTTTCTTCTCTTTCACCTCAGCATGTAGAAGGATTCAGAAAACTTCTCGGACCAGCAGTGTTCCTTCAAATAAATTCAGAACTCTTGCACCCCATCTTTCAGTGGGTTGCGCCATGAAGGAACAAATAGGGCTTCCCTATTCTCCAGCACTTGGCTGTTACTTTGAAATACAAATAATAAGCGAGAACATATACAGCAAGCAGGGACTCTACTGAGATTATGTCTACATGGTATACATAATGTAAGTTAAAGCTTTTTGGTCTCCCTCTTCATGTTTAGAAAACTCCAGGCCTGAATGTGAGTAAGGATCCATATGTATACAGTGGAGATAAATGTAAAGATGACAAAAAAAAATCTGCTGTGATGGCACATACTTTTAATCCCAGTACTCAGGAGGCAGAGGCAGGAGGAGCTCTGTGAGTTCAGGGACAGCCTGGCATACATAGTGAGTTCCAGGACAACCAGAGTGTGTAGTGAAACCCTGTCTCAAGAAACAAACAAAAAAAAATATAAGGAACTTTGTCTTCTACTGCTAAGTAGTTATTATGTATTTGGGGACATATAAAATGGCCATTCAAAAGAAGAAAATCACTGTGATATTTAGTTTCATTAAAAAAAAAATGATAAATTTCTTCTGGGAAATTTTTCTTTGTTTCTATAAGTAGTGAAGTGTTTGTGTGAATTCTTTGTAATCATGAAACTGTTTTTATAAGTATGGAAGTGTTTATTTTTAGAAACTCTGGTTTGAGAAGTCTCAGAGACATCAGGGGGAACTTTGTAATATAAGAAACCACATATTTCAAATTACAAAATCACAGAACAGGCCTGGTAGATAAGATGCTACAGCATATACCTGGAAATGAACCACTCCAGGAAGATATTTCCTACTTTGAAAATCCCTGGGGAATTATGCCCTGATATACTGTCATTAATTCAGGACTGTCACATACTAGTATGTGATTGTACCCTTACCCAACTCTAAGGGGTTTCTGTGATCTCTTTAAGGAGATCATAGCTATACTGTGGCCCATTCTACCATGCTGCCTCACATGACATCAACTACCTTGGAAGATATGCCTTTTACTTATATACATATTTTGTGTTAAAACCTCTCTTTTTCCAGAAGCATTTAAGCCTTTCATAGATCCCTTCCAAGGGGGCCTCTGCAATCCTGAACTGACACTCCCAATAGGCCAGATTTTACCATTCAATAGAAGGCACTGGTGCTTTGAATGCAGCATTTTTGCAATGATTCAAGTCTAATATAATTATGTATATAATTAAAAATACATTACATTTATTTATGATATCTTAAATGATCAGACTTTGGGGGGCACAGTATAGCTATGATCTTGTTGTAGACATCATCATAGAAACTCTTTATTTAGAGTTCATGAGCATACAATCATATATGAGTATGTGACAGCCCTGAATCAATGACCATGTGTCAGGGAATAAATCCACAGAGAATTTCAAAGAAGGAAATATCTTCCTGGAGGGGTTCCTTTCCAGGTAAATCCTGTAGCATATTGTCCACCAGTCCTGCTATGTGATTTTGTAGTTTGAGATATATGGTTCCTTATCTTACAAAGTTCCCCTGATGTCTCTGAGACTTCTCAAACCAGAATTTCTAAAACAAAAACCAATAAAATAAACTTCTATGCTCATAAAAAACATTGTCACAATACAATCTGGGCAGTGAAAAACCAGTTCATTCTGGATGTTGTTAAGCTATGGGGTTCTAGTCTGGTCACAAAGGCTCCAGGAAGCTGGACTAGATCAAAAGCGGCATAAGAGCTTTTTTGTTTTTGAACCATCTGGAAGTTATACATCATGTTTTTACACCTTCTTGAAATCCAAATAGATGTACAGTGAGTCAGTTTCTCCACATACTTCTGAGACAGATAATCAGGACATACCTCTTCATCTTCATGTTGTTGTTCAGCATTTTTAATATACTAATTTTAGTCTCATGAAGAAAGATACTTCTGTATCAGTCTTTAACACACTGAGGAGAAAGGTTCTGTTAGGATTCACATGTGAAATGCTTGCTCTCATGACCCCAAACTGTGCTACTGTATTGAGAAGTTATAGAGCCTTACAGAACCATAGAGGCAGAGCCTGTGGGTTATAATCGGGGGGCCAATTCTGACCAAACTTTCTGCTGTATGGTCAGCACTACATAACAGAAACTGCCATACATTCTCCACCCACCAAAGAGTCACTGGCTTCTATGTCTTCCCCATCATAATAGACTGTGTCTCCTCAAACTGTAGGCAAAGTAAAGCTTTTCTAACTAGTTCATCAAAATACCTTTGACAGTGTTTAAAAACTGTAACAATAGGCCAAATTTAATTTTTAATCAAACTTCTTTCATGACCTAGCCATACGGTTTGAGGCCAAATCCCTAAATTTCTTGGTTTGAAGCTGCTTACTTTGTAAAACAGGAATGATGTTTTGCTTAGGGTTCTTACCAACATTCTATGGCGTTCTTCACAAAATTCCAAGTACCTGGCTTGGTGAATGGCAGTCAGGTGTCACTAATGACAATTCCCTAAAGGGGCGACATAATTCTTCAGAGGCAAAATTATTTGTTCCCTTCTTATTTAAATGTTGTAGTAAGAACTTGATGAAAAGAAATCCTGCAAAAGTATTGTTATTCTGCTCCTGCTGGGTGGTAAAATGTCACCCAGTTTGAACTGTATTCCATTTAATACTTACAAACATAGATGACAATAATTTAAAAGACAACACGACTGAGCTGGTTAGTCATTTCATGCCCTACATTGAATCACATGTCTCTTTGGCATCCCAGAGGTGCTTGCATATTTATCCAATGTTTTTCTGTGACACTTCATACTATGATTCTATTTGCTCTTCAATACAATCTTATTTAGTTATTATATTTTCAGAAGGATAAAAGTAATACAGTGACATTTGGGGAATAAATGACATTTTCATATATATCTAAAACTATAATTTTTTCTTTTGAATACAATAAGAATCCTAAATTACTTTAGTCAGCATATATATATATATATATATATGTATATATATATATACATGCACACACACACACACACACACACATATATATGAAATTTCCATTTGACTTTCTGAAAAATCACATATTATATTTTCTTGAACAACAACCAATTTCTAATTTTTCATGTTAACTTTTTTCCATTTCTTAAGAAAATACTAATAAAAATGGCAAATCCTTTTGTCTAATCATATTGATCCAAATATTGAATGCCTTCTTAAGTTGTTCTTAAAAGCTAATAGTCTGCAGTCTAGACAGATACTTCCGTGATTAAGTAAACTATTTGGTCAATTTTGTTAAATAAATTGGGTATGAGCGACTAATTTTGATATCAGCTTACTGCCTTGTCCAAGCATTGTAGGCACTAATAAATATTTATTGATTTGAGTTGTTTCTTCTTTAAACTGAAATGTACTTGGGTTGAAACTAAAACAAATAATTTAGATAATGCGTGTGAAATGTCTAATACCACCCATTAAGTCTTTTGACAATTCTCACACACCTTCTTTGATTAGTGAGTTTCATTTGTTCCTCTTTTATTATCAAACATGGATTTAGTTGTATAATGGCAAATTGTTTTCCCAATATCTATTATCTGTTTTGTTTTAGTAATTGCACATTGAGTTCTAAGTCATCTCCCATCTCTTTGTTTTAAGCACCCCTCTCTTGTGAAACAGTATTGCACATTATTTATAAATGACTTCAGCAAAAAGCAAGAGAGAAACACCATGGATGCCAGTGAGAAAATGCTTCTTACATGCAAGCATTATTCATTATATAAGTGAGCTCACTTTGAAAAGAAAATCATTAATGTTTTCACTCCTATGAGACAATAACTCTGTGGGAGTTATATCTGATCAAATAATGATTAGATGAACTGTAGGAGGATACAGATTAGCTATGAAATTATTACTTCTGGGAATCTGATTTAGCGCTTTCTAATTTTTAAATATGAAAGCACAAAATCTAGAAGATCAATAAGTCTGAGAAGACAAGCAGTTAAGAGATCTCACAATGTGTTTGTTAGCAAGGAAGGAGATTTTTGTACATGAAATATTATTATGAAATTTACTAAAATGGCTATATGTTAGTCTGTTTTTCTTGGCTCTTTATACCTCAAGTTCTAGTGAGCCATTTCTACAAACTCCTGATGGGCACAGAGTTCTATTATGAGATCTGCCTTTGTCTTTGTCGTCAAAACTATAAAATATGGTTTATATTTCTTATACCACATATAGGAAAGATACTCAAAACCTTGAGTTGAAGGTTTGTGAAGTACTATATATCCCTTCAGGATCTTTATATAGTTCAGTTTCTAAAATGGGAAACATATTTTGTTGGCATTTATAAAAATGATAGTGATACATTTTTGTACAATTAGTGGCTAATAGGCTAACAACAGTGGATACAGCCTCTATTCTCTGATTCACTTTACTGAGCAATCTTTCAGATACAAAATCCTACAATGAGCCTGTAGTAATAATCTTAGATCCACACAGCTGAGATTATGCCATGGGCTCATGTATAATATCCTCTTGGGTAATTAGGGCTAGTCAGAGCCAACATTGCTATCTGAGTAGGATACCCCTAACCCGAAACAAGGGTCCATACAGAAGTATTACCTTCTGGGACACTCTATGGATACTCACCAACACTTTGCCTACCACACTAATTTGATCAAATTTCTTGTCAAATTCAAAGACACATAAGTATAGGTTCATCTGTCTGTCAAACCTGGATACTAGGACAGCAGCGAGCAAGTAGGCAGGCTTTTCTGGCTTTCTGTCATTGTTTCTTTCACAAGATCACAAGAAATGGACTGTGAGAACAGTTTGAACATGTTGATTTGGGAACAATTTTAATCAAGTGTGATGCAGGTCTAGTCAGGGCCCTGACTGAGGAAAATCCACATACTGAGCCTTGTGAAGGCCCATGTGCACTTCTGGCACTTTCGTGTTCTGACCAGTTTTGCAGCTGGAGTGTGATAGAGTGCCAGGTACTAAGTGTGCTTTGAGCATCTGGTGCTCATCACAGCCTCAGGCTCCTCTACACAGTCCAGTGGCTCAGAGATGGAATAAGTGTTGGGGTTGTCCTACCCAAAGTGCTAGATCTGGGCCCAGAGGGCAATGTAGTGCCCTGGAACACCCAAGTTGGGTAACTGTCACCCTGCTTGCCGACCTTGACCTTGATGTCCTCCCTGTGCTGATTCCCTGCTGGTCTCCACCCTCCTGAACACTCACTGGAGGTTCTTTGTTTTTGTATCCTGCATTTGGTGTAAACAGCTTAGATACAAGAATGTAGAACATTGGGTAGCAAACTTCTGCCTTCCGGGGTTCTTCCATTGTGCTATAAGCCTGTATTTAAGGTTTCCTCCCTTCTTCAATAAATGGCATTCAGCATCCTGCTAGCACAAATGGCTTGCTGTCTCTTGTCTCTGTTTTTCAATCCACAGCCCCTTGCTAGGACATGGTGAATGGGTGGTGGTAGTGCTGAGTTGGGCAGCCCTGGGCAGCCAGTTTTGATCATCTTAATGAAATAATAACAAGCAGTTTAGTTTGATGCTCTTTCACACAATATTAGGATTCCTGAAAATGATGGTGTAGTAACATGAGCAATGATGTGGCCAACACTAAATATACAGTATTACAAATTATTACCTTAATACAAGTGAGCTGTAATAAGCCATGACCTTATTAAAAATAGTACTCATATTGCCACCTTTTTCTTGTAGTGAAAGATGTGAAATTAGCTAGTGGTTGGACAGAATACAAGGATTTAGTAACTGGGTATTCAGCTTATATCTCTCAAATAAGAAGAAACATATTTTCTTGATTTTCACTCATTATTTCATATCTTTGAAGCATCACCAAGTCATATATTAGATGTCCTTTGTAGTTAGAGTTTTCCTGCCTGGCCCACAGTCAGGACAAATCTCTCTCACCCGCCAGGCCCATAGATGCTCAGAACCAACCAAGTAAACACACAGAAACTTACATTGTTTACAAACTGTATGGCCATGGCAGGCTTCTTGTTATCTACTTCTTCTATCTTAAATTAACCCATTTCTATTAATCTATACTTTGCCACATGGCTCGTGGCTTACCATTACCTTACATCTTCCTTGTCATGGTTGCTGCTGGTAGAATCTCCGCCCCAGCCTTCCACCTCCCAGAAGTCTCTTCTCTCTTGTCCCACCTATACTTCCTGCCTGGCCACTGGCCAAACAGCATTTTATTTATACAGAGCGATATCCATAGCAGTCCTTTACAACAGATTTTAAAATATGGAGCACTTAAAGCAGACCAATCCTTAGAAAAATATCTTTTCTTACATCACAGGCTTCCTCATGGTAGCCCTCTGGCCCTAAATTTGGGAGCTATTTTAAATGATTTTTAATGCAATATGAAAACTTACAGCCAGTGTTTGTTCAGCATCATCAATGTCAAGTACATTGGGAAGAAGTCCAGGATTTCATAAATCAAAATCACCTTTTCAATCAGTTCTCAGGTATGAGACATTGTTCTTAACATTGAATTCAAGCTTCTCATTGGATTACACCCTGAGAGTGCAGTCCTCAGTTCTTACTGGGTACCAGAACCTCCCAGGGAGCTTTTAAAGAAACACTGTATCATGGGAAATGGATGTTCCCATGAGGTCCCACCCCTACAAGAGTAACTACAGGCAATAAATGGTTTTAGGCAAGGGGAAGTCATTTTTCCTTACCAGTATAGTCATGAACACATTATACTTGCCCCACTAAATAACCTTCTATTTATGCCTAGGAAAGCAACTTATAAAATTCAAAGGTCCAGATACAAAGAAGACATGGCATGGGGGGGGGGGCGGTCTTGTTGAGAAGAAGTGAAGGGATGAAGGAGAAGAATGGGGTATATAAGAAAATGACTAAAATTAATTATATAAATGTATGAGACTGTCAAACAGTAACTTTTTAAAAAAAATCAGGTGACTAGTTTTATTCCTCAGCTCTTTGGTTTTGTAGGAAAAAGGAAATCACTACCTGCCATTCTTAGGCTCATGGAGGAGAACCTAGGTTTCAAAGGTCAGTGTGGCAGTTGGAAAGAATATGGCCCTCATTGGCTTGGAGGGAGTGGCACTTCTAGGAGGTGTGTCCTTGTTGAAGTAGTTGTGGCCTTGTTGGAGGAAGTGTGTCACTAAGGGCAGGCTTTGAGGTCTCAGAAGCTCAAGCCTGGCCAGAGTGTCACTCTCTCTTCCTGATGCCTATAGATCCAGATGTAGAACTCTCAGCTGCTTTTCCAGCACCATGTCTGCCTGTGTGCCACCAGGCTTCCTGCCATGACGATAATGGACTAAACATCAACTGAAGGCCAGTTCCAAATAAGTGCTTATAAGAGTTACCATGGTCATTGTGTCTCTTCACAGGAATAGAAACCCTAAGACAGTCAGAAAAATACAAATTCATTAGTGTTGTTTTACATGACATGGGAGTCTTCATAAATGAAGACCCAAAAGCCAAACACAGTTATATACAAAGGTAATTTCTGGTATTTGTAGTACAGTGGAGTATGGCTTGTTCACAGAAATCTATTCTGCAGTTTCAGAGAGAAGTTAAAAGACACTAAATAAAAAGTATAGTCAGGATTATCTCCACTTGGTCAATGGGTGCTAGGGGCATGAAAGAACTACCATAGGATATCCCAATAATATGTACAACTGATCCATGTTATCAAGATAACATAAAATGCCTGGCAGTAAAGAAAACTCTATTGTCATATCCTTACAACAACAAATCAACAAAACCATAAAATGTGTAGCTATGTTTTTACTCTCCAGTGTGAAATGTAGATAACCACTGTTCTAAGTAATGGCACTCAGTCTTAATTCAAAAGACCAACAACATGAGTTTCCCTCATTCCTCTATAAGGTCTTGCCTAACCACAAAACATATCAGAAGGACCTCCTGTTTGTTGTAAGATATCACCTGAGTTTGTAAGGGCTGCTTCTTTTCTTGATGGAATAGGGGCATTAATATTATTTTGCTATATTGAAATATCATAAGCATATCCTGTATCCCAGATGAGAAGATCACTCAAAAGCCCTTCATAGCCTCTTCCACCTCCTCTTCTTTTTCTAAAACAAGATCTCTGACTGGGTGGCTAGCCTGAAACTCTCTATGTAGACCAAACTGACATTGAACTCACAGAAATCCACCTGCTCCTGCTTCCCAACTGCTGGTATTGAAGGTGTGAGTGACCACACCCAGCACCTGCATAACCTTTTAAACATCTGTTAATAACCCTAAAGCTGAGAGACCAGACAGATGCTCCAGTGAAAAGAGTCATTATTTTCAGGGAGAAATTCAACTGCTAGTTGCTTTTCTGCCTTCTTCTCTCTGGTATTCTCTGTCTTAGGAGAGATTTGAACATAGGAAAGAATTATCATTTCTGAGAGTGTTCCTTCTGTACGCTTAAGAATCTTTCTATGTTCAATGGCAATGTGGCCACTTTGGGTTGACTATCTAAACATCCTAGTCTGAGCAGGAATATCAGCCAAGTAAAACAAGTCAATCATTATATGCACTTCCACAAGTCACATCATTCTGGAACGCTTTCTGAAGAAAGGAACAAACATGGCTAGTTAGCCACAGGAGAAATCAAAGTGTTTGCCACTTGGTTAAGAAATAGTGACTTTCATATTTTACATCTGCAGTAGCTATAGTATTGAAATGGGAGAGAGAAAGAGAGGGGATGAGAGGGATTAAGGAAAGAGGAGGTGGAAGGGGTGAAGGAGGATGGAGGACTGGAGAGGAGGAAGAAGGAAGATAAGGAAGCATATAGAGAAACCTGTATATTTTTGTGCCATTTGATTGAGATGTGAATAGTTGTGAGGATAGATGATTGGCCAGAGTGGCAAAGATACATTGGCAATGCATTAAGGACAACTTAACAAGGCTCCTTGCTCATATTAATCTCCAATTTCCCATGTCTTCAGCAATAAGAACATTCCTTTGCCCACATATACAATGACCCTCTTCACTTGGGTCTCTTATGACCTACTTGTAAGGAAGACAAGATGGTTTCTTTATCCATCTGCTTCAGAGGAAAAGGATAGGTGAAAGTCAAAAAACATTACTACATCTGTTGTCTTCTTAAATGCCAAGGTGCTATTTTTAGGAATGTTTGTATACAACATCATTTTTTTTCTTTTTATCATATCATATTCAGAAACCAGCATAATTAGAAGGTTCTATTGATCCTAATATACAGCTTAGGTCACGTGGTTTTCCACTCTGAGTGTACAGTGAAAATTAGAATTATCTGAAATTTTAGAAAATTTCTAAATTCAATGAACTTTCAGCTCCATGGCTTGAAACCCTGGTTGGGTCTTGGGTAGATCCTGAGCATGGAAATATTTTTTTCAAAACTCATTATTGAATTTGGAATTTTCTAATATTTCAGATAATTCTAATTTTCAATGTGGGGAGAACCACTCTGCAAAAAAGAAAAAAAAAATTAGCTGGTATTTTTAGGTGTATTTGTTGAAAAAGTTTTTGATCTCTTGTCCAAAGTGAATATTTCCTTCCAAACTTACACATATGCAAGCTTATTGTTAATCTTATTAAATACTGAAACTTTTGCTATATTCAAACTACAAAATACTATCTTTTAGGGACTTTCAACCTAAAACGTCACTAGATATTCATTGAATCAGTTCAATATTTGTCTGAACCAGTTCACATTCTCTGACAAGCAGAAACATCCTAATCTCATGTGTTCTTATGTACCCATTAGTGAAGCCTATGAGAGTCTGAGAATATTTTAAGAATTAGGCCATCTGAGTTGCCATAGCCACACTCCTTCTAGCCTTCATGAAGCCCTCCCAGATCAAAGGACAGCATTTCCATACAGCAAGGGGGAGGCAAACCAGGCTGACTGATAAGCAAAATGGGAGCTGGCAGGTTTAAGAAGCGCACAACCAAATCTCAGGCTCATGTTTATCCAATAGAAAAAAGCCATGGCTCTTGACTAACTGTTGTCTAAACTCATCTCTGATGGCAGAACAAAAGGGTGTAATGAAAGCAGTGCTGTTAGAGAACTCATTAAAGTGAGTCCAGAGAAAGCAGGCTTTCGATCTTCTCTCTCAGGCAGACAGCATCAGGATCATCTTTTGGTTCATAATAGCATCAGTAGGCAGCATTGCACTTAGGCAGTGCCATCTGCTCTATCTGGAGAAAGATTGGAGAAAGGAGACTCATCAATAGATTCATGGCACAGTCTCCCTGAACTGGACTGTGCAACCCTTTTCATTGATTCTTTTCTTGTTACTTCTTTTTTTCTTTTTGGTAATATGAATCTTCTCCCTTGCTTTTCGGTGTTTGCACTGATGGAGTGGTTAGCCAAGCAGAAAGGCCACAGATCACAACTATTGTCTGCCAGCAAAGGCTCCATTGAACCCTAATGGACATAGGACTCATGCAAAACAATGAGTCCTTAGTGCCTGGCACAAATGAATCCTACATCAGAGAAAGCCAAGGGAGCCCTTTTGATTATCTGAAGAAGTAGTAATTAGAAGGTGAATCTATTATGAACTACAAAAAAGGGAAAAATAAAAGAACACAAGACAAAAGGAAGGACAAAAATGTAAGAAACTTTATCAGCAATGTTTCCCCAGCATCTCCTGGTAAACGCAAAGGCAAGCTTGGATTCTTTATGTCAGCGGTCTGTGGTATCCTTTGTCAACTCTGTAAAGAAATCCGCTATCATCTCTGAGAGAGTGGCTGCATTAATCTTTCAACAGTTTTAGGTAGGATGTATTTTGGTAAGTGGAAGAAGGAAGAAATACTCTCCTTTGGTGAGCATACAGTTGTCTTTTAAGGCATATAACTTCTAAGAGACAGACATTATTTTTTCCTCTAAAACCTGAAATGCTCAAATTTTGTGTTTGAATTTGTGAAACTCTTTTGGCACTACCCTTCTTCTTTCCTGACCCTCAGAGACACCTGTCACTTGATTAAGAGCTACCAATGACACTTCTGTGGAATGTGTTTGTTCATTTGTTTGTTGTTTGTTTTGTTTTTACAGCTTGAATCAGATGGCGGACCATGAGCTGGATTCTGTGACAATTAGAAAACTATCAAGTACATGACATTTTAAGAGCATATGGATGCATAATTTGTTACAGCCTAGAGAAAGGGAAGGTGGATGTCAAAAGAATTATTTCCTCAGCCTGCTGCAACATCACCAAAAACATCATGGACAATCACTATCCATGCTGTTTACTGAAAGATCGCAGAACACCTGTAGTGAAGAATAAAATACTATTAACATTCTCATAAACATTCTGAATGACAAAGTTGTTTATCATTTTTATGAGTGCTAAAAACTAAGGCTAAGAATACGTCTGTGACTTGCTGAAAGGCCTGTATCACTTAAGTGGAATAGTGACAGAACCCAGGCTCCTGGCTCTGAGGACATTCCTGACCTTCCTGCCAATGCCCTCTCTACATGTGTCTATTCCCTTCCCAGGACTGCAGATTGTCTCCCAACTCATCCATTCAGGAAATTCTACTCAGAGCAACTGCAGATTGTCTCCCGACTCATCTATTCAGGAAATTCTACTCAGAGCAGGTATACCTTGAATGAAATTTAAGATGTCTGTTAGGAAAATATCTCATTCACATACAGCACACAGTTTCTTCTCATCATCCAGTTCACAATACCTGTGATGACCTATAGGAGGAAACACACACACACACACACACACACACACACACACACACACACACACACAGTCTTTCTTCCATAAGTAGATTGAACTTCCTAAGTGATCCTACAAACCTCAAAGCTTTTCCATGCAACTTCATCCAGCTGTCACACACTTCCTGAGATGCTGGCAGACATGAGGGGCTATTGTATTGGCCAGACATGTTAGCTCTTCCCGACTTACAATGTTGTGCTCTTAGAAGCCATCAGGGAGTCTTGAAGGTCTGCTTCTTCTTACTTATTGGGCTTATGCTATGTGAACCACAGCTATGGAGAGAAATTGTTGCTGTTCTCATTATTTCTGTTCTGGATATGAGCACCAAATGAAGTTTTTGGTTTGCTGACGTCAGCCTCAGAATTTCTTTCTTTCTGTTCTTTCCAATTATGGCAAGTTCCTTGTTTGTGCAGCTCCAGGGGCCTGGAAGATAGGTCTGTGTAATTAGTTCTCTCAACTCGCTTCCCTAATAAAGGTGATTTTCCCTATAGCAAGAAACACAAGCTGTGTCCCTAAGTCTTTGTGTATGTTCTTTGTCTTAGCCAATCTGTCCATGTTTTGATGCAGAACAATCTCAGAGCACTACAGGAGAATTAATAGGCATACTGAGCACTTGCTGGTCAGAATCATTTTCTTATATAGGGTCAAGCATCTCAGAATGCAATAGACATTTACCTAGAAGCCTCAGAAATCAAGGACCTCAGTCACTCCACATCCTTAATGTGACAACTCCCTCTATTATCCTTTGAACATGAATAATAATTACCGTAGGCTGTGAATTCAGGTCTCAGAAACTTTTTCTTGTTAGCTTGTTTTTCCATGATAAATTCTAAGTATCAGGCATAAAGGAATTGCCAGCATTCTCTTCCAATTAACTGATAAAGCCCCCTGGAGTTCCACTGCCGAGTGTGAGAGGCCTTGGAGGGAGAAGGATCTTTAGATGTCTAACTTAATAGGATTTCCTGTACCATTTGGGATTACCTTGTGCTCCAGTACAATTCCAACTGAGAAATGTTTGTCATATTTAACTGACAACTTAGTGTTATAATTGTATATTAAGAATGTCTACTCCAGTCAAGCGTTAAAGTAATAAGTAAATACTGGTTATTGGCCTCACTGGAATAAGTAAAATCCAAGCTGGATATTTCATTAGCTACCCACGGGGAGTTTTGTCGCCAACCCCATGACCCTGCCTGTCTTTTGGGAATGGAACCTTAAGTTTGATGTGTGTGACAAGTGACGAAGAGAAGTGGAGCCCACATAGGACCTCTCCAAGCAGGACAGACCCTGGGCCTTTCTCTCCTGAAGACTCAGAATCACTTCTTGATCCCAAGAGCATCCACATAGGATTACCTCACATGGATAACTGCTCCGCCTTGGGCCTGAGATCTTCTTATAATCCTATGCAATCCTTATCTCCTACAGGTGCCACTCTTGCTTAGCGTGAGAAAAACTGTCTCTCTGACTAGTGCTCTCTCATGGGAGGGAGGGAGGGAGTCTTCTGAAAATTCTGGATTATCCTTACAAAAGTTTAAATTTCTTCTCCCCTCACTGAAGCAAGTATTAATACTGTGTGTTTGAGAAAAGGACTGAGAAAAGGGAAGGAAATGGCATGCACAGCTTCTCTATCATCTATCCCTTCTTTCTACTATTAAAGCCCCATCTTTTCTCCAGGGAAAAGGGCAAATGCCTTCACTGCATGGCTCTGTAGAGGTCAGGGTACAGTAAAAAGCTGTAAGTTCTGTAAATTGAGTGAAAGCTCCCACAGTGCACTAACTTTTTTCTGTGCCAAGATAAAAATAAAATTTCTCTGTCTCAATGACTGAGTGAATGAGGTTGAGGTTCCTACTCAGGGACTCTGATCTCAAAAAGTTCTCAAGTACCAGCAGAGGGAAAAATCCCATGTTCTTTAGCTATTCTTCCATGCAGCATGTAAGTGGGGAGTGAGAGGTAAGAAAGTAAGAAATTAGAAGACATTGTGCAACTGTTGCCATTATTATCAAAGACAAAGTGCACAACATGAAGAAAAAACAGTGTAATAGTTTTGGTCTCTAAACAGTATGTGTATACAAGAAGCAGATTTTTAAAAATTCCTGGGCTGGAGAAATGGCTCAGTGGCTAAGTGCACTTTCTGCCTGTGTCCTTCAGAGTTCTCTAAAGGAACAGAACTGAGAAAGTAGATGAACACACACACACACACACACACACACACACACACACACACACACACACACATGATTTATTAGAGTGGCTTAGACACTGTGGTTGAGTTACTCCAACAATGGCTGTCTCCCAATGGAAGGGCCAAGAACCTACTATTAAGTCCATGAGCAGTTCCAATCTGGTGCTGGAGTTCCAGAAGTTCCCTAGATATCTGCTGGTTTTCAGTCTAAATTAGGTCTTGAAGACATAGGCTCTAATGCCAGTGAAGGACTGCCTCAGCAACAGGATAAATGAAATTTGCCAGTGAGAGTGAGGGCAAGCAGACAAAAGGAAAAACATCCCTTTTCCATGTCCTGTTACATGGACTACCACCAAAAAGTGTAGATCAGATTTAGTGTACGTCCTCCCACCTCAGGTGATCCAATAAAGAAAATCTCTCAAAGGCTGCACAGCTGCTTAGATTTCTGTTTACTCAGATGTAGTCAAGTTGACATCCAAGAATCAGCCATCACACTGCTCATACAGAGGACCCAAATTCAGTTCCTGGCCTGGCAACCACATTAGGTGATTCACAACCATCTGTAAATCCTACACCAAGGAATCTGACATCCTCTTCTGGCCTCCTCAGATACATGCATACACATGCTCATACTAAAGACTCTAAGATGCATTTTTTCTCCCCTTTTCTGACACCATTCCCACCTTCTCCACACATATCCATTATATACCAGCCAGGATTGCTTACAAAAATCCTACCATATTAGTTACTTCAGTGTTACTGTGACCAAAATACACAACATAACCAACTTCGGGTAAGAAACCTTTATTGTGGCTCAGGGATTCAAAGGGTTTCAATCTATCTTCATAAGGAAGGCATAGGGGAGTTCATGGCTATCAGAAAAGGGAGCAGAGGCTCCTGACATCATAGCAGCCATGAATCAGAAGGTGACAGAAACCAAGGATAGCCTACACCCCTCAAAACCTCAACCTTACTGACCTATTTCCTCCAGCTAGGCCCCATCCTTTAAAGGTTGCAGGACATCCTAAAATTTTGCCACCTACCAGGGAACAAGTATTCAAAACAGGAGCTTGTGTGGGGCATTGCAGCTTCAAACCATGGTGCATAATTTGTTTTATTGAAGCTAACCAAAGTCCTAACACTTTTGGACAAGGAAAATATCCCTGCCATACTGCTATCAAATCAAATGATTTAATGCTATCTAAGAAAAACTCTGGAAAAAAAGAAAGTGCTTGGGTAGTCTAAGCTGAACTAGGCACTCAGCAGAAAAGATTGTGGATGGACTGCATCTAAGTGTCTGCAGCTACTGAGCCAATCTCTTAGAGTGAATAGTAAGGAACTTGTACAAAGTGTCCAAGAAAGGCCCATGGCCAGTGTACTGGAAAGGGCCCTGATTCGGCTGAGTCTGCCAGCAAGAACTCCTGAGCATCTCAGAACAGGAACCATTTTGGCTCATATTTATGAGACCTCTCAAATGACATAACTGGGGTTTGTATCTTTATTTTTATAGAAAATAAAGTATTAGGAAAGCATTGCTGATACTATTCAGTGATATTCGAGAACTAAATTAATCCGTGGGAAACAATCACCCCTGGAAGACTTTGCTGCTGACTAAATAAATGTAAGATAAAATTAGTGCAATTGGGTAACAAGACATGATTTCCATATTTTACTGACAAGTAATGTTAGGAATCATTATCCTAATGGTTTATGAACTTCTTGTATTACCAAATGACATTCCAGAGCAATATTATGATCAGGAGCAGAAGGCTTCATCCCTGTGTGACATAAGCAAGGAGGTTCTGTAGAGTGTAGAGTTGTATGTGCGTGTCTGGGTGTGTGTCCTTAGAACAGGTTCACTTCCTTCTAATAATCACTCTTTCTGTCAGAAAGAAACATAGCAAAGAGAACTTTCAGTCTAACACTGATGCACCTTTTATAGACAGAGACCCATGCAGAACCATGGCTTTCTCTACTTTGTATATTTAAGGTAAGAAACTTTTCTCTTTGACTTAAAGAACTACCTGCAGGATCTGGAGAGATGGCTTAGCCATCGAGAGTACTGGCTGCTCTTCCAGAAATCCTGAGTTTGATTCCCAGCACCTAAATGGCAGCTCATAATTGTCTGTAACTCCAGTCCTAGGGGCTTGATGCTTGATTCTGGCCTCTGTGGGCACCAGGTGTGCAACTGATTCACAGACATACTTGCAGGAAAATACTCATACACATAAAATACAACAATATAAAAATAAATTAAAAAATTAAAAAAATAACTTCCTGTGACTGTTTCACTGAATAAAGGCAGCATGGTAAGAGGTTAGTGACTAAAAGAACTGAAATCCTGGTCTTTGCCTGCCTTCTTCAGTGGCAAATTCCTGCATTGGAAATACCAATGGTTTAGCATGTCTCTAGATGACTATCTGAGGGGAGAAGATGTAGAGACTCAAAGTCCAGCTGAAAATGAATATCTTATGTCTTTTCTCCTGATGAGAACAACCTCCTGTCCTGTGTCTCCTGAGGGAGGGAGACCTGAAGTTTCTGAACAGGGTCTTGGACTCCTCTGGAATCTGGATAGTAAAACTGTGGCAGAATTCTCTCTCTCTCTCTTTATCTCTCTCTCTCCTTCTCAGACTAAAGGAAGTGGAGGGATGCGGTGGATCAAAGTGACCTGTTTACTGGAACAAACTTGGCCAGGGGAAATCCATGGTTCCTAAGCAGAGGCCACAAGAGTCTGCGTGACTGTGAGAGATGGGATACTGGCTGGCCTGAAGGATCTGTGGTCCACTGAGCCCCCTTAGAACCTGAACTGGAAAAGTGATGGGTGTTGTTCAACACAGGAAACTTCAGGGTCACTAAGATTTCTTCTACTACTGTCAAAGTTGTGAGAACTTATAGGCTTGTCCTCCCAGTGTGTGGTCACAATCTCAATGGCAACATGTGGACTCCAAGTCTAAGTTCATAAAACATTTAGAGAAAATATACTAGGCTGTGACTCTTTCAACAGTAAGAAAATCTAAAGAGACTCCATGGGCACACATAGTATACCACTGAATTTAACAAAAAATCATATGCAGATTTTTAGCAATCAACAGAGAAAGAAAAATAAATGATTAATGGAAGGTTTGCAATAATCCAATTGATACACACAATTTGGTCCATTTAGATGTAGAATACTCATTAAAAAGAAAACACATGTTTCTGTGAATCAATAAAATAATCACAAAATGGTTCAATACTAATTAAGAAAAAAAACTTTAATCAGCATTTTATAACAGAGGGTCCCCTTTCCCCTTAGGAACTTAAGATCTGTTCAAAATTATTATAAATCAACCATTTCAAAGTGCTTTAAAACATAATGGAATTAACAGATTCACAATTAACATTAGAATAAATAGGGGGGGGGTTCTAAATGAGAAGAACCTTTATGTAAGCATTATTAAATTGTATCTTGCTTTGACCCTGCCTGTGAAAACAGCAGACAAGCAAATGTGGAGGCCGAAGGGTGAAAGGTGAATATCTTTCCCCAGACAAAACTGTTCTTAGGCTCATTATCCCAGGGAACATAAGCAGACCAGAATAGTCACCCAAGCATGTGGACTTCCTTCTTTAAAGCATCACACACACATTAATATTAGCCACATATGATAGTATGTTTAAGGAAATTGTATAGAATACATATTACTTCTATGGACATGCCTCAGTGCTACTTTTAGAAGCAAAGATATTTGAGGCCAGATACTAAAGAAGTCCTAAAAAGTATTCTTAAATATCTTGGTATTCTTAAATATCTAAGATATACTTGACTATGAGTATAAGGGAACCTCCTTTGAAAAGAATCAAGGTGCACAATTTAACAATAATGCTTCTACTTTGAAAATTGAACTTCCAAGATGTAAAACTCATAAATGAGCCCTGTGTTTGCTGAAGGACATATGTACAGTCAAGGCAGCATTATTGAGGAGAGAATACTTTTTATCTGCTCATTCACTTTGAGTTCTTGAGCTAGCTGGGTATTTTTGTTTGTTTGTTTGTTTTCTTCTCTCATTAGATATGGTTGTCTTTTATAGTGTTTTCTCTGTGGTTTGCTACTTGCTTCTTTATTTAAAAAACATCAAAACATATGGTCTTACAGAAATTGTTTTATGCTATATTTGCCAAGCTTTACAATATATCCACTTGCCTCCAATCACATGGATTACATAAAAAAAAATGCGGTCACCTACATGGAGAAGAATTTAAGCTGGTGAAATCCAAAACATTGGGATCCCACCCCCCACAGGAAGAGCTTCCCTGAAGTGTTTTGAAACCATTTTTTAAACTGTACTCATGTACCTCCACATTAACAAATAAAGTTCATCCTCCTCAAGATGCCAGAAAATGAAAAATTTCATTGGCTTGATACAACTAGTTTTCAGGTGTTCAAGCTACTGTGACTCAGATAACTCAGATAACTTAGAATGTATTACCAAATAATGTCCCAAGTGTTTATAACTGACATATTATTGTTAGAGGAGAAAAACAACCAAACAAACAACAAAAAAAGAAAACTAACATTTCAGTTGGACCAGGTCAATCACTTGGTCAAAGAACCACTAGGAAGCCATACTAAAGAGATAGGTGAAATAGTCTTTGAATGAGGTACTGTAGTTTTCCTGCCTAGAATTCCCACCCCTAATACACTAGTTTAGCAAATAGACTGTAGCCATATGGCACAGTGAGTTTGAATCAAGCCTGGGCTACATTAGACCCTGGTATGAAAAAGAAGAGGAGGAGGAGGAGGAGGAGGAGGAGGAGGAGGAGGAGGAGGAAGAAGAAGAAGAAGAAGAAGAAGAAGAAGAAGAAGAAGAAGAAGAAGAAATGGAAAATAACTCAAAACTTAATAGTTGACTTTTATCATCATTGCCAAGCTTCTGTGTAGTTGGAATTTTGCTTGGAATGCCAACTAGCTGGCCAAACAGAGACCTATTATTAATTATGAATGCTCTGCCTTAGCTTAGCCTTGTCCCTCTAGCTCTTTTAACTCAATTTAAACTGTTTCTATTAATACAATTTATTGCTTTGGGACTTTTTACCTTTTTTTCACTCTTTATTGTCCTGTTTTCCTGCTTCCCCCGTGTTTGGCTGGCTGGCCTCTGGCATCTCCTTTTCTTTTCTTTCTTGAGACTAAATTCCTACTCTTACTTACTCTTCCTGCCTGGAAGTTCCACATATACCTCCTCCCTTGCTAGTGGCCCTTCAATTTTTTCCTCAACCAATCAGGTACCTTAGGCAGGCAAGGTAAAACAGCAATGTGTCTTTATATAATTAAGCAACTGCAACACATCTTTACATAGTTAAATGTTCTACAGCATAAATAAATGCAGCATATATTTACATAGCTAAACAAATGTTCTGCAAAATAAACAAATGCAATACATCTTAGCATAGTTAAGCAAATGCAATACATCTTTGCATAGTTAAATAAATATTCTGCAACACTTTCCCCTTTTTTGTCTAAACAAAAAGAAAGATTTTAGCTTTAACATAGTAAGACTATGTATGATAAGAGCAATTATCAAGTAAGAAGTACATTTATACCCTTTTCTCTTTCTGCTCTCTTCCCTCCACATGGTGTCTCTGTCTCTCTGTCTCTCTATTTCTCTCCCTTTCTCTCTCTCTCTCTCTCTCTCTCTCTCTCTCTCTCTCTCTCTCTCCTCCTCTCCCCTTCTCTCCCTCTCTCCCCCTTTCTCTCCTAATAAAGCTCTAGAAGGGTTAAAAAAAAAAGAAGTACATTTATAATATCAAGTCCATTTGCATTTGGTAAATTCAGAGAAAAACATCCCATTATCTATCCTATCTTGGTGAGTCCAAAGTTGTGTACCTAATTTACTTTCTATCCTAATTTGTATACCAATCTAAAATTATCTTTTTTTAACCTCAAACATTTTTTCAGATAAACAATTTTAGCTTTTATGGTTCTCAATCTTATAAACTTTACAACTCTTATGTAAGTTTCTTTTCTGAATTTGATAACAAGGAAAACTATAACTATAACTATAACGGTCTCACCTTCAACTTCATCAGAGACCCGAGAAGGATATAATATTACCTGAGTAAACAGTAAGTACAGTGCAAGCATCTTCTAAAACCATAGAAGTGACAGAAGCAGTTGGCTGCCTGGATAGTCACTCAAGGTTCCTGTGCATGGTTGAGGCATGCATGTTTTGCCTGCAGGCCTAGAATAACTTATGGACTTTTCTGTGAAGCAGGAATTTTGAAGACTATCCCACCTTGCCTTGGAAATGTTTGACAGTCCTTTTCCTTTGTGTCCTGATTGTCCAGTTTGTATAGTATACTGTCAGCAGTCAAGGCAAGGACAGTTTCTTGCCTAAATGGCTAGCTTTGCCACAATGACATTAACTCCATATGGAGGTTCTTCAATACTTTTTGTGAAGTAGATCGGTACTGCCAGCAGCAGATTTGTTCTCACTATCATGAAAAGTCTTAAGTTATTAAACTTTAAATGCCATACATATTATGTGGGTTTCTAAAGTGTTTGAAGATCAACTATGTATCTAAAATATATGTGTTTAACCTTGAAACCATACCTAACATGACTACAAGTTTGATTGTTATAGATGACTAACTACTAACCTGCATTAATTTAATTATCCTAAACAGTTTTAATAACACTTTCAAGCACTAGAACTTTATATTGCATTTTCAATGAGCTGAATAGACATAATACTTTAAACAAGAGTAGAAACATATATGTGGTGTAAAAAAAAACAAAACCTTAAATTTGTATCACCATTCAAAAATCCATACCAATGTAAAATATTTAAAATGAATAATTGTCTTTTTATCCTATATTCCTATATCCCCACTAAATGATGACAAACATCCATAACCTACTGAATGACCAAAAAGCACCCACCCCACCTCTTGGAAATGTGGTTGTTGTGTTCTCTAGAGTGCTTCCTATTGTTTGGGGGCAATGGTATCCCCAGGGGACAGACACTGAGAAGATTTAGATGATGGTCAAGTCCTAAGAAAACTAGATATTACATTTGCTGTCCAGTCTCTGTGTAATGAAAAACTGCAAGGCTTATCTGAAGTCTTGGCTAGAACAGTCTGTGAGGCTGGACCATCTCAGCTAGCAGCCTTGAAGTCATTCTGAACACAGAGCTCTGAGGAAACTGTAACAGTTTCAGGCACTCTGAATGGCTGGATCACCTGGGCCATCCATTTTCACTGATGTCTGGTCCCCTTGCTCTGAAAACACACAAACTTCCAAAGGTAACATACATATCTGCATTAACACAAGTATGAACTATACCTTGTACAAAAGCCAGCCAACAATGATTTTCTGTTTTAAGTTTGAGCAGGTAAAAGACATCTGTCAACCTTGAAGTTTGTTTGGACTGTATATCCAAACTTCTATCCATGCCATATGAAAGAATGGCATGTAATAATAAGTCATGAGGACTCTGTAAGCAATAAGGTTTATCATGTCTCATCCAGTCTCAGAGCTGTTCCCATGTCAAGGGATCAGTATATATGTCATCTGTCTTGTATTTTTCTAGGTTTATTTCTTTATGTCTATAGCCAAGATTTTCAGGAGGTCTCTCCCAATTAAATCTGGTGTCTATTAATTTTAAAGGAATCCACAGCCTTTCATTTCCTTTGGAAACAAAAGCATTAACTCTTCCCAAACAATACATTTTCTGCATTCCATTTTAAAGTTAAGACATCCTTAAAGTATCCATGCTGCTTTAATTCAGCAATTCCTTTTATAATCCCATGTCTCTTTGCTGCTGTCACTTGCTCATCAGCATCAAGAAAATTCAAAGTCAACAAAGCACCATTAGGGATATGGAATCTATGTATTTCCCATCTTTATGTGGCTTTTTTTATATTGCTTTACTCTTCCTTTAAAGAAAATTATTTTTAAAATATTTATCTTTTCCCATGACTGTCTAGACACATTCTCTTCTCTTTCTTAAGCACTTATGCACACTGTAACCTGTTTAAAGTGTTTTTTTTTTGTTGTTGTTGTTGTTGTTTTGGTTTGGTTGTTGTTGTTTTTTGTTTGTTTGTTTGTTTGTTTTATGGTCTGGACCTGTTTACTGTGCAACTGTAGTGTTCTGACCATGTGAACCAAACCTGAAACTGCTAAGCAGCAGCTAGTCCCTCTGCCTTGTAGCTCTGGTGGTTGGCTCCACCCCCTCCTCCTGTATGTCAGAGCCAAGGGGCAGGCTGAGTGCTGGGTTTAATTGGGAGCTGTGTTTAACTGCCCCAGATCTAGGAAGTTGTAGCCCACATTGTGGCAGGCATTTTTACTTAACTTGCTGTTTTTCTACTTAGTCTGCCAGCTACTCAAGTGCTCTGCTGCACAGCAGTGCCTCTTAACGGAGCTGTTTCCATGGGTTTTTGTTGTTGTTGTTTTGTTTTTCAGCTTTCTTAGGCCCTGTGTGGAAATTCGGGTCGCAAATTGGGGACCATTTGTAGCTGGAATTTTCTTTGGACCACCAACCAGCTTCCCCAATAAAGACATGGAGTCTTATTATTAATTATTATTAAATTAATAAATTATTAATTTAATCTATTTCTTTTAATCTACATTTTATCTCTGGGCTTTTTAATCTTTCTTTCACTCTGTATTTCCTACTTCCTGCTTCCTCCATGTCTGTCTGTTTGGCCTTGCCATCTCCCTGCCATCTCCTTTTGCTTTCTTCCTTGAACCTGAATTTCTCCTCCTATTTACTTTCCCTGCCCAGAAATTCTGCCTGTACCTCCTCCTTCCTTATTGACTGTTCCTCTTTTTATTAGATCAATCAGCTGCCTTAGGCAGCCAAGGTAAAACAGCAACACCTTTACATAGTTAAACAAATGCAACATATCTCTACATAGTTAAACAAATGCAACATATCTCTACATAGTTAAACAAATGCAACACATCTTTACATTGTTAAACAAATGAAACACATCTTTACATAGTTAGACAAGTATTCCACAACATTTCTGGATAACTTTCCATATGAAAGTTTTCAAGAAACATTTGTATTTGTTATGGTATCTCTGAAAACTCTTTGATAAGTTGCCATAACAAATTCTAAGTCATGCTGATTCAACAACAGGCTCATGTTTTGCTTATAAAAAATCCAAAGGGCATTTGCAGTCAATCAACACCTCACTTTTAAGTGATAATCTGCAAAGTGCCTGCCAACTTGTACCCATTTGGGTTCAAGGGGAAGCTCCCAAGGCTGCTTGGGAGATTATTCCTTCCTCAGCCAATTAGAAAGAGGCAGAACCACACAACATCTCCTGAGGAAGGCACTGGGTGGGGAAGTGTCTCATAGTACCCATACTTCTGGGAGTCCTTCACATGGCAGCAGCGGAGGAGGGAAACAGCCGTACTGTGTGCTTAGGAACAAAAAGAAAGAGATGGGTGATCTTCCTGCAGGCTTCCCACAAAATATTTCTAAATTCATTTTTGGTTGCGATTTTCTTCAGACCTGGGAATATTTATGAATATTAATGCAAAGTAGGGAAATATGTGCTATAGACAAGGTACTGTCCCATCTTTGTAAACTGCCATTAAGTTTATTTTCTATAGTAAATGGCCAATTCTGAGAATTTTTCATGTGCCAATGTCCTTCCCAATAGATTTTGTCTTTTTTCCCTTTATATATGAAAATCTGATTTTATCATTTGGCACTGCACGATCCTGCTCCCAAAAGGCACTGAGTGCAGAGTTCATCAAGCTAAGCCAATCAGGTAGCAGGGTAAGCTCTCTGCCATTCTCCCTTCTTCTCCTGTCACCAAGTGTGCTGCAGCCTCCACTTGCCAACGTGAAATTGCTAGTGCCCTTGCATGACCCCAGAATAAGGAGGTGGGTCAGATAGCTGCCTTCTCCATACAAGCTGAATACAGATATCCATCCATCTTTTGTCTAAGAAAGAAAATTAAGGAAAGTCTCTGTGGGTGTCAGTCTAGCCACCACAAGGTGCTACTTGATGTTTTCAGTGACTGACTTGGAGAGAAATATTCTTTGGGCAGAAATTTTACATTCACCCAAAAATACCTTGCTCTGTGCTATTTGTTCCTTGTTATGAAACTTTCCTTCAGTAGAAAAGACATCTGGAGTGTTAGGTATTGCAATACTGTATTAGTGTGTGTTTGCTAAGAATCACATGACTCTTATGTCTCCATGTCTTTCAGAATCTTCATAAAAGGTTTCACTTGACAAAGAAAAAAAAGCTAGTGCACAAATTTGATTTCCAAATGCTGAACAGTATTAGAACCACCTTGATCATTTGCACACAACGTGACAGATTTTTAGTAGAAAATATTTTATTTTTTCATGTAAATAACATGTGTTGATCATATAACCCTCAAACTTCCCTCCTCCTCCTTCCCCTAGGTACCTCCCAACACCTTCCCTGTTCCCATTTCACAGCACTCCTCCCCATTCTCTAGCTCTTACATTCTTTCTACCCCATCTTGCCACAGTGTTCCTTGACCTTTGGTTGGGCTTCAAAAGTTGGAAGTATTGATACCCATTTAGGGCCGAGCAGCCAACAGTAGCGTATTCTTCAACATTTTGGCAAGGTATGAGTCTCTGTACTAACTCTTGACCATTGCAATGAGAAGTTTCTCCAGACAAGGTCGAGGATAGCACTGATCTAGCAACATTCCATTTCTAGGATTCAGTCTAATATATATTTAGACCCTGCAAGGATGATTAGCAGAATCTTTGACAGTCTTTCTTGGACTGCCAGTTGAGGCATAGGGGTCATGTAACTACTCAAGCACTCCCCTGCCTGACTTAGGAAAGTGTCATCAATGAGTCATGAATAATTCTGTGCAAGGATGACATAAAATCTCACAAGGCCTTGCAGATTATGCAGTCTCTTAGTTCAACAAGTCTCTTCTCAACTGTTTGTGTTAACGTGCATTCTAAGTCTTACCTTGTGGTTGGTCTTTGTCTGCTTATTCATTTCTTCCCTTTGTTCTTTATAAATCTTCATAAATCCCTGTGTGAGGCCATTATTATATTGCCCTAGGTTTTCTGTCCTATCTTCCATGTCTATTTCTTACATAAAACCCCAACAACAACCCAATAGATTGAGGAAAATGACCATGATGACCACCTGTTCTTACCCTATATTTCATAATTCACATATTCCCTGGCTTTTCTGTGTCTCCATCCTCCTCAAAATAACTTACCTGTCTCATTTTTCTTTTTCTAAAATCTAATATATACTGTTAGCTAGAGGTCAGATAAATACCTGGTATATATCAATAATGTATTTGTTTGGTTTCAGGTAAATGTACTCTACTCCTTAAAGAATAGAATTACATAAAGTAGTGCCACTCTAAATGCAATGTGTTAACAATGCAAGCAGCTAATGATCAGGACATCTGGTACTTTGGAAAACTTGTAGAGGAAATGTCTGGGAAGGAAAAAGTTTCCAATGTCCTTTAAATAACCCAATTGCACCAGGAAGATGGCTGGGTCCATAAAGTCCTTGTCATGCAAGCTTGAGGGCCCGAGTCTGATGCCCAGTACCTACATTAAAAAAAAAAAAAAAAAAATTCAGCCAGGCAGTGGTGGCACACGCCTTTAATCCCAGCACTCGAGGGGCAGAGGCAGGTGGATCTCTGTGAGTTCAAGGCCAGCCTGCTACCAAGTGAGTTCCAGGAAAGGCACAAATGCTACACAGGGAAAGCCTGTCTCGAAAAAACCAAAATAACTAACTAACTAACTAAATAAATAAATAAATAAATTCCACTTGTAACTCTTGTCATACTTATGCTGAGAGGCGGGGACAGACTGATTATTGGGGTTTTCTAGTCATCAGGGTAGCCTACTGGAGCAAGCTTGAGGCCAGTGAGGTACCCTGCCTCCAAAAGCAAGGTTGACTTCTGAGAAAGGATACCTAGAATTCTTCTGGCCTCACATGGACATGCACACACATGCATACTCATGTTTACACACATGAACAGGCATGCATGTGACTGCAAATACATACAGGCAAAAGGGAAAAATCAATAAATAACTCAATAAAACTCTTACATTATTTGCATCTAGAGCCATTGTGGTCTCAAAATTATATATGATTTTTGTTAGACAATACCCTAGGTTATATTTATAGATTATTATAGATAAGCTGATTCTATTTTCCTGCTTTTCTTTAAAGTCACTGTGTTAACATATGTGGGAAAGGCTTGACGATATTTAATTTACCATCTGAATGACCCGGAAGTACATGCATGCTTCAGCGTATTGTATCCCCAGTTCACATCACTTCCTCCATGGATGTTCAGCAGATTAAAATAGTAGCAGACAGACTAAGAATAACTATGTAATGGAGAAAAAAAATGAGTGTGGAGATGAAAATAGCAACAATGGTCTCTGCATACATAAACACTGAAGAGTGAAAGAGAAAGCTCTCAGTAGGAACTGGTAGACGATTCCTTGGAGGTCAATGGAAAACTGAAGGCCAAGGCAGTATAGTGGGTGCACAAGGACCTGATGAAATGCCAGCCAGCTAGAAGCGTTCATTGATCACCAGGGATTAGACCCATTTGCAGTAAACTTCAATATTCAGAATGCCTTCACAATGGTTTGCAATGAAAATTGATATACATAATAATGACTGCACACACTCTGAAAGATCCTGAATGCTTCTGAACCATGAAGAATTTGATTGTGCTCAATATAAACTTAGGGACAAAAGCACTTATTTCTGAATAAAGAGTCTTTAAAAATATTTTCTTCTGCAAAGAGCTATTTCATTTAGCATCATCACCTTTTTAGAGCTAGAAAAATGTTCCTTTGCAGTCCAGAGTTGGACTGTTAATTCAGTAGTAACACTGACCCTGGTCCGGGGAGATGACTTAGTCAGTACTGTTTGTCACACAAGCATGAGGAACAAGGTTGGATCCCCACCACCCATAACTGTGCCTGACGTGTGACTTATGACTGTAATCTCAGTTCTAGGAAGGCAGAGGAATTTGGGAGGACACATGACATCAGTCTCTAACCTCCACATGTACATTCATGTACACATGTACACATGCACATTTACACCAACACATGCACTACACACACACACACACACACACACACACACACACACACACACACACACTGATAGTTCAGTTGCACACCACCATGATAAACATGATATACTGTGGAGGAAAGGACACAGGAACAATGGAAAGCAGTGAAAATCGATCTATCTCTAACCTGACTTGACCCATTTTCTCTAAGTTGCTGCAGAAGCTGAGGTTTTCTGGGCTGTGAAAAGTGTGGTCTTGCCCCTGTCTTGTTTATGGAAGCATTAACATCACCCACGAAAGAGTCCCTTCCACAGAGACTTGGGGTTTTCAGAAGGGTTGAGCCACTTCTAAGTTGTTTATTAAGGTACAATTCAAGATAGTCCAGTTTATCCATAGAAAATATACAGTTTGTTGGCTTTTCATGGATCCCCAAGTTCATGTGAAACAACATCACTATTAATTTTAGAACAATTTGTTACTTGATAACTAAATTCAGGCCCTGTCATTGGCTGCCCCATAGTCCCCAGCTTCTGCTAACCCCTAAACTCTCAATCTGGCTCCTTCCTGTCCCTAAAGGTTTGACCACTCTGAAAATTATCCTCAAAATGAAATCATAAAGCACGTGACTCACTGTGACTCATTTCTTCCCTTATTTACTCCCTCCCTCCCTCCCTTCCTCTTCCTGGGACAAATTCTCACCAGCATCCCACACTGGCCTCAAACTTGTGACCCTCTTGCCTCTGGCTACCAAGTGCTGGAATCACAGGTGTGTATAGTTACATTTATAGCATGCTAATTTTGGTGGGAGCACAAAGTTTTGGCACTCACCAATTGCACTGGGGAAAGCAGGAATGTTAAATACACGGGTTGTCTTTTCAAAAGAAAGGATGTATAAGCTGTTTTCTGCCCAGAAGGCTGGGAAAGGGGTTAGATAATAGCATAAGTAACACCTATTCTATCTGTAGGGTCAAGCCATTCCAAGCTTCCGCAAGCAGTACCAGAGGTGGCTAATAGTCTAGGTGACCTTTGTATTATCTCTATGGCAAGGGGTTCCCCCAAGTTTCCATAACCAGAACCAGGAATATTTAATATGTGACTGTAACTTTTGTTATATGTATGGCTAGGGGCTCATGGTGGCTAGTATCCCACATGACTTTACACTATCTGTGTGACTAAGACTATACCAGATTCTCCCCTAGGCCCTTAAGAAAATACATGCAGCCTATCTTTAGAACCCATCTTCTTGGAAGAAATGACATATACCTTGAGTTGAGTTTCAATGTAGTTATATCTCCTTTTGTAGAGGGGATTGTGTTACACCAGGAAACTTTATTCTAAATTGTACTGTACTTAAAAATGCCTACAATAAACTTCCCAATGTCAAACTCTAGAAGTTTGAAATAACACTGACTACTGAGTTATGGTGAACCAGATTTCCTTCCTACCTCATGTGCATCATTACTCTTCTGCATCTGATATTTGCAGAAACCCCATAATTTTTTACATTCATTAACATTGTAGCATGTCTATTTTCTTCATCTTTTTATTGTCAAGTAATTTACTGTTGGATGGACAGGCCACATTTACTTATTAAAATTCATTCGTTTTCACTTTCCCATTCATCAACAATTATATCCTCTAGCTTTTAGGTATTGTCACAATAAACATCCATGTACACAGTTTGTGAACACAAGTTTTTACCTCTTTTGGGTATAAATCTAGGAGTAGAGTTGCTAGGTCATACTGTAAGTCTGTGTTTGGCCTTTCAAAAAACTGCTGGAGCACTAGACTGTTTTTCACTGTGGCTGCATCATTTTAGACCCCTACAATTTGAGCCATTTTCAAGGTCTGATATCCTTTCTTTTTAAATCACTCTTTTAAAAACTAATGGTTTTTCTTTGACCTACCATTCCATATCTATTAGAATGATTGGGAACCCAGAGGAAATGACAGAAATTCAGAAGCAAAATATTATCACACATGAAATCATTAATGTGCCTTATGTGCTAAACAGCTTATCATTTTCTTTTCTGTAACAATCCAGTCACACTTCTCACTGTAACCTTCTGTCCATTCTTCCCTCATGACTTTATACAACATTGTGCCTGGCATGAGAAAACAATACCCAGTGTTTTAGTTAGGGTTTCTATTGGTATGGAGAGACACCATGACCATGGTAACTCTTATAAAGGAAAACATTTAATGGGGGCTGGTTTACAGTTTCAGAGGTTTATTGTTATGGCAGGAAGCATGGGGATACACAGGCAGACTTGATGCTGGAGAAGGAGCTGAGAGTTCTACATCTAGATCTGTAGGCAGCAGGACAAGACTGCTACTCTAAACCTGGCTTGACCATCTGAGACCTCAAAGCCCACCCCCAGTGACAAACTTCCTTCAACAAAGTTACATCTACTCCAGCAAGGCCACATGTCCTAATAGTGTCTCTCCTTATAGGCCAGTCATTCAAATACATGAGTCTATGGGGGGCCACTCTGTAGCAGATGGTTGGTTGAGCCATGCCCTGAATCACCACCCCTAGTGAGTTAGCAGGTAAATGTTACACCTGCCTATGACCTTGAGGTACATGCCCCTGGGGTGTGACTGTTGGGGAACCCTTAAGACCTGGGATGCACATATGTGCTTGCTCTTCACTACCTCATTAACCAACAGGGGGTAGGTGACAACAGCCAGCAAAATGGAATGAAACATTTATGTGAAATCCTGTTGCACTATGCTATCCATCATTCAAGAAAACAAGTAAACAGATGCACAATATAATCCTCTGTTTATGATTCATCTATAAAAGGTATCTTTTAAAGATGAGGAAAGTGAGTTGGCATTTCTGTGTCATCAAATTAAAACGACCTATTTTCAACACCAATTGCAATTTAAACAGATGATTGGCTGTTATTCCCTTTCCACTATTTATCTCACAAGCCTGTCTAGCTATATAATATTTTTTTGTCTTTTCAATTTTAGAAACGTCTCCTATGATTCTGTCAGCACAATACATATAGTACACGTGAGGCAACTTCACAAATACTTATTGGGTGTCAACCATCTGCAAGGTATAATACTAAACATTCCTTTGAAAGGACTTTTTAAAGCTATTATTCTTTTGAATGTGCTCATTTGAGGTAGATATTCCTCCATGGATGGTAGATTTTATTTGGGGAAATGGTCAAAAGTTATTCAAAGTCAATATTGATGGATGCAGTGGGTAAGAGCCATCAAGCAAGATGGCATTCTTAACAGTCAAAATTATGTGTGACTATAAATTTATGGGGCTGATTTCTTGTGTGGTTCATTAACCATATTTGAAGAAAATTCTGCAAGAGGAGTTCCAGTAACACTTTGAATAATGGCAGCAATGGAGAGGTACAGGATGCCAGAGTAACTGTTTTGATGGATGGCACACTTCTTTGGGTATATTAGTCCTGGCATGTTTTGCAAACATATTCATTGCTTATGATCACACATTATATAATGCATACAAAATACTGGACACTAAAAATTCAGTAGTATCCATAGCCAGAACAATGTCATTTCCGACTGTTGCATCCTCATCACGGACAGAGAGAGACAACAACAGATGACGCAAGGAGCTTGTTCTTTCCCAGGCTCAGAGGAGCTGGGACCTGGGGTGTTTGTTCTCGCAAACAACCCAACCAGAAATAAAGCACCCCATTTGCCAGGGGACTTTCCCATCTGACACTATCGGCAGAAATGGTAACAGAACAAGATCCTGGCTCTTATCACTTGCCCAGACATTAGCAGTACTTCAATAGAGTTTTAAAGACAAAAGTCAGGCCGAGTGCCACTGTTGAACACGTAGTCCATTCTAAATCTTACAATAATTGGACTTCAACCCACGGAAGAAAACTTCTCTTGTATAACATAAGCCAAGAACTCTGCATACAGGCTATTCATTTTCAAGGTCTGTGCTTACAAATCGCCGCAGACTGGATGGTTTAAGGTAACAGGGATCTCCTCCAGACTCTGAGATCAAGTGGTAGTAAGATTGGGTGGTCCTAGGAACTAAGGGAGAGCACAGCCCCATGACTCTCTTCTAGCTTCTATGGGTACTGGCAATCCTGTTTCAGTTATTTAATTTTGTTGTTCTGTTTATTGCCATGATCTTCCTCCCTCTTATAAATGCACAGATCACTGGATTAGGGCCACCAAAATCCAGTGTCACCTGCTGTTAACTAGACTAATTATTCAAAGATCAAATTCCTAAATAACAGCAATGTCTGAGGAGGTAACTGTGCTGGTGACTCTTATTGTTCCAACAACCAAATACATGAGAAGAAGCAGCTTGAAGGCAGAACATGGTTTTTTGTTGGTTTGTTTGTTTGTTTTTTCCTCACAGTTTAGGAACAGATATCATCCATCATGGCAGAAATGCTCAGGGCATCACTAGAGTGAAAAACATGTTCACTTCATGTTAGCAGGAGGGGCAGAGAAGAAGTGAGACTTAGCCTCAAGGTCTATCCCCAGGGACTCATGTCCTCCAGCAAAGCTCCACCTCCTAAGTTTTCACTTCCTTCCAAACAAAACAGTATCACCAGCTGGAGACCTATAGAGGGCAATTCACATTCAATCAACAACAGATAAACAGCATAGGTATCTTTTAGAATTTAAAACAGAAACATCCCTCAAATGCTTGTTGACTAAGAGACATATTGCTGCAGATGAGGCAATTCAGACAGGATTGATTCTAAGGACCCTGGATTTACTATTCTGATTAATCTATTGGTAAATTGATAGTTAGATATTATTATTGGAAGAGGATAGAACTAGATGGAACCTGTATGAGAGAGATAGGTTATGCCAGTCCTACACTTAAATATATACCTTGCTGATAATATTAATCATTGCAGTGGCCTTAAATTTTGCAGGATAACCCTAGGCAATAGCAATTCTATAAAATCACATATATGTAAAACAGATTGATCGTTCAATCAAAGTACAACCAAGGTGTAGAATATCACTAGTCTCTATTAGCTACAGATATCTTCTATTACCAAAGTCCTGAAGGTAACAACAATCCTGATTATGAAAACTGAGATGAGTATTGACTGCTTTTGAACTTTACGTCACCCAGATTGCTCTCTTTTGTTGTCTTCTTTTACTAGCCACATATTTTGTGTGTGGTATTCAACCACACCTCTATATGGCATCGTAAAACAGTACATTTATCCATCCGTGGCTCTGTTTCTCAATATGAGAAAACATGTATAGCAATCAGCTTATAAGAAGGAAAGAAAAAGTTCTCTTTTGTCAAGGGATTACAGGCATTTTAACCATGGTCTCTTTTCCTGCTTCTTGTGGGTCAGTGGTGGTGGAGCAGCACATCACAGGAAGGCCTTGTTGAGGAGACCTACTCTCCTTATGGCAGCTGAGAAGCAAAAGAGAGGAAGAGGAAATGGTAGGGATTTAATGCCTCTTTATGGATAAGTCTGGAATGATTTAATTTCCTTTTGCTAGGTCTCATCTTTTTTCACCCACCCCCCCTTTAACTAGACTAGAAGGTCAAAGATCTAGGCCAGGTGTGGTGGCACATACCTTTAATCCCATAATCTCAGAGCTCAGGAGGCAGAGGCAGGTGATTTCTGAGTTTGAGGCCAGCCTGGTCTACATAGAGAGTTCCCGGAGAGCCAGAACTACATAGAAAGACCCTTTTTCAAAAACAAACAAAATAAAACAAACATAATTTAAGTAGCACCATAGTCTTGGCACTAAGCCTTCAAAACATGAGTTTGGGGAGAGCATTCAGGCACAAAATCTAGCGTTATCTTACTACAGAAAGGTATGTACCAGTTTTCACTCAGAGGCATCTACATCAAGGGTTGCTATGAGTATGCTAGTTCATGTCTTTGCTGTAGCTACATTGAAATATTGCAGTGGGATCGCCAGTTATGGAACATATTTATGTTTAACCAGCAAACTAAGCCAACTACTTGTTCTAAGTGGTTGCACCAATATATACTAACACTAATGGTTTTTGAGAGGTTTGGTTGTTCCACATCCCATGAAAACCCTTTTCTATCCTTTTGTTATTTTTCATTGTTTTCCTGCTCCTGTTCATCATCACCTTTACACTCAAGCAGACTCCAGGAAAATCACTGTCTAGCTAAAAGACTGAATGTCCTTTGAATTTCTATTTATTCTTTTATTTTATAAGTCTACATGTTTTGAAGGAAAAGAGTCAAAGTGTAGTTAAAATGTCTTAGCCAGAAGCCATGACACCTTAATTTGGGGATGTACAGAAAATGACCTGCCCAGAAATTTAGAGACAGTAGGACTGTTCCCAGCAATCTAGGCACATATATCCTAGGCAAACAACCAGTCAATGCAATGGGATACCCAGAACCTTCTTCAATGACAAATCCTTGGAGAGCAAGCAAATTCTGGATGATGATGTCTTGAACAGACTACAGGAAATAGTTTTGGTATTTCCCAGTCAATAAAAAAGGCCACATTAACCAGGATATAGGCATTTCCAGGTAAATCTATGTGGCTAGAAATAAGGTGAAGGGTGAAGAAAGAGATCACCTAAACCCCATAGGATTTGTGTCAATGAAGGATGAAAGCTGTATTTAAATAATCCAGCAGAAACAGTGAAGTTGGACACTTACATTGTTAGAATATGAACTCCTCCACAAGGTCTCATTTGTTAGTAAGTGTGGTTTTCAGATGTTGATACTACAGGGGTCTGGGTGGGGGACTTTACAGGGTGTTATGTACCTGGAGATAGATTACTGGGACCATGCTTTTGAATTTTGTTCCTTATCACTTCCTCTTGTCCATCAAGAAGTGATCCAATTTGCTCACCATGCACTCCCTGCTATAATGTTTTAATTCACCATATGAAAGCCTATAAGCAACAGAAGAAGATCACCTTAGGCTACAAGCCTTGAGACTGTAGCCCAAAATTGCTTCCTTGGGTGCCTAGCACAAGCAATACCAAGTCTGCCTTAGGCAGGTCTTGAAATAATTTAATGGTTCATAACTGCTACTCCATGAAGGCAGAGAATATGACCGTCAGTCTTTATCCAAGTACACTTTTAAGTAGGGGAACTTATATACCATAGATAAGATGTAATTATTTATTGAATACTGTTTGACAGTGAGTAGTAGTAAGATCAAAATTGCTGGAAGCTCAATCGTAGGAAAACCTATTATTGCAAGTTATCTTTTTATCTCTGAGTGTTGGGGATAAACTGATGGACAAGGGGTCACAGTCGCTTACAGAACTGACATCAGCTCCCCAGAGCAGAGACCTGCACCCCAGCTGCTTCACTCATTTCCCAGACTCTAAAGCTATTAAAGGTCTTTAGATGTTTTGTTTCATTTTCCATGATAGCTGTGCTGAGGTGATGACATTTCATGCTGAATGTCTAGAGGCTTGTTAGCAGAGAGCCTGTCACCACCAGGGATCACAGCATCCTTGTGCTCAGTCCTTAGGGCACTGACCTCAGCTGTACATCTGGACTTGGCAGCAAGCATCACATGCTCTAACATGACAAGCAGCTGGCTCTCTAGCCAACAGGCAGTTACTGTCCTTAAATGCACGGCCGTTTGCAGAGCAGGGAGGATATTGGCTTTTCCTCCCTGTCTTAGGGTTACTATTATTATGATGAAATACATAACCTAAGCAATTGGGGGAGAGTTTGGTTTATGCTTCCATATCACTGTTCTTCACTGTTTTAGTTTGGGTTTCTATTGCTGTGAAGAAATTTCATGACCACAGCAACTCTTTTAAAGGAAAACATTTAATTGGGTGCCTTACAGCTTCAGAAGTTTAGTCCATATCATCATGGTGGGACATGGCAGTGTGAAGGCAGACATGATGCTGGAGAAGGACCTGAGAGTTTTATGTCTTGATAAGCAGGCAACAGAAAGTGAACTGAGACACTGGGTGTGGCTTTGAGCATATATGAGACCTCACAGTCCACATCCACAGTGACACATTTCCTCCAACAAGGCCACAACTCCTAACAGTGCCACTCCCTTGGGGGGGGGCATTTTCTTTCAAACCACCACAATCAATGAAGGAAGTGCAGACAGGAACTCACATAGGGCAGGAACCTGGAGGCAGGACCTGATGCAGAGGCCATAGAGGAGTGCTGCTTGCTGGCTTGCACTCATGACTTACTTATTTTTATTATAGAATCTAGGACCACCAGCCCAGCCCAAGATAGACCCCACACAAAGGGCTGGACCCTCCCACATCAATTACTAATTAAGAAAATGCCACACAGGCTTGCCTACAGTCAAAACTTATAGAGGCATTTTTTTCAATCGAGATACCCTCCTCTTTGATGACTCTCAGCCAGCACACTCCCCATGTTACTGAAGGCAGCTCAGCTTCAGGAGTCCTGGAGAGCTGAAAAGAACAGGCAATGAAAAATCACCTGAGCATCTTTGCAGCATAGCACCAACCAACATGTCTGCTCAGAGCAGGTGAAATTGGCATTGCAGTCTGCCTAAACGATTTCTACAAAATTGGACTGGATTGGCTAAAATTGGCTGAACTGAGTATAATGCAAAGATCAAGACAGAAGAGAAAGCAAAACATTCTATATACAGTGAAGTTTTCCATTGAGCGTTTTCATGCATGCTCTCTGTAAGGCCAATTACCAGAATATCATGGCTTTCCCTTTTTAAAAGCTCTCTTTGTTGTTGGACAAGCTTCTGACCCTGGGAGCTACAAGTCACAGGGAGAGCAATAGAATGACTGAAAGCTGTAGACTACTGTTTGTCTGAGATTTGAAAACTGACAGGGAACCAGAGATTCCATGGCTTGCAGAAGTAGTTGTCTGCTTGCTGCTCCATTTAAGCAGTGCTCTTGACAGTTTTAGGGACATCTTCTCCTTTGTTTCCTAAAGAAAGTAAAATGTCAGCCAGTCAAGAAGGATTTTTCTTGTTGTTTTTCTTTGTCAGTAGCTTGTGGCATTTTTTAAGCCACCAGGGGGAGAAATATGTAGTGTGTTTATGTCTGCGAGGATCTTTTGAAAGATGTTGTTCAGAAAGTATTTCAGTCTTCATGCCTTTTACTTCTAGTGACAGCTGAGTGTGCAGAAAGTGCTGGTAGTTTGTTTCTCAAGTCGAATATTTTATATTTTAGAGTTTATTTGTACAACACTCTTCAAATTCAGTGAGAAGGTCAAAATGACATATAAATAGCTCATAAAGTAATGGCTGCATAGCTGTGGATATGGTTAAAGTATTTGTAGGTCTAGGTCTATTGAAGTATATATCAATATCTTTAAATATCAGAGCATCTGTGGAATGTCAACCAATACATGGGAGCAAAACAATTGAAATTCTAGCTAAATCTGGAAAATCCCGTGGTACAACGATGTATTGGATTTGTGAAAGCTGCCCTTCTACTTAATTATTGAACAGTAGAGAGAAGCAGCAAATAGCAGTGACCTCCATCAGTTAAAGTCTGGCCTGATGTTATGGGGCAGGTCTAGTTAAAGACAGGATGTTTGGGCAGGATGAATAAAATGATTTTGAGCATTGCTGGATTTTAGCTTTTGCATTCCTTCAAAGTCAACTCCCTTTTAAGGTAAATTTAACAAAATGATAGGTGTTACACTAATTACAGATTCACTGAAACTATTCCAATTGGAGGTATATTAACAAGAAGGCATCTCCTTTTGAATATATACCAGCACCAGACAGAATTGAGTACAACTGTGGTTGACTGTATGTATGTGTTGTAAGGCAAAAAAAAAGATAGAAAACGAAAACACAGAGTGGGTTATTAAAAATAAACTTGGGATTTTTGAAAAAACAGAAAGTTGAACTTCAGTAAAATAGTTCAGTAAGAGTTTATATATATATATATATAGTTATTCAAGAACCAGTATTTTCATATAAAGAAGAGATCTGAAATATTAAACCATGAAGAACATATATGTACCAATGTATTTTAAGTTATGTAGACGTGTGTGTGTGTGTGTGTGTGTGTGTGTGTGTGTGTATGCCCGTGTGTGTGTATGCCCGTGTGTGTGTACTAGTAGAGATGAGAAACTGTAGTTACAAACCGAATGTAAAGTACCTAAAGTGACTGCTGGGAACTGAACTATGGTTCTTTGGAAGAGCATCAAACTTGCCTAACTACTGAATCTTCTCTACAGCCCCTCTATCATATTTTAAAACCTAGAGAAAGTGCCCTATCTCCTCTGTGAAAGGGTACATTTTAAAAATTCATTTATAGAATATCTTTAAACAACAGTAAAAAGGGGATCTGCTTAAGATCATAGAGAAAGGATTGCAAAATGTATTTCTAAAAGCTAAACTAAATGATTTCATGGACGAGTTCTCCAAACTGTTAAGATCCTTCTGATATACAAAATAGCAAAGTAAGAGATGATTCTTAGATGATAATAAATATCATTATCTTGACCATAAATGAAAATGGGGAGCCAGTGACGTGGCTCAGGCAGAAGTGCTTGCTGGATGGATGACTGACAGTTCTCCAGAACTCCAGGTGGGAAGGAGGGAATCTGGGCTTAAAACATGCCCTCCCTGTGTGTGTGTGTGTCTGGGCACACATGCGTGTGCACACACAAACACATACACCCAGTAAATAAATAAGATAAAGAAAAATTCTATAAATACACATACAAGACACAAGCACTGTGCTCCCGACTTGCACAAGAACAAAAATTAACAACAGGATAAATAGGAAGTTATACACACCAATGCAAGGGGTAACATCCACTATGCACACATTCACACAAAATATTTCCAAAGAAAGCATACTGACAAAGCTTAATGTGGTAATGTGTATCTTTAACTCTACAGTACTTAATGTGGTAATGCATATTTTTAACTCTACAGTTCTCAAGAGGGTGAAGCAGGAAACTGTAAGCTTGCGGTCACCTGAGCTATAGAGCGGGTTTTCCAGTCAACTTCAGCTATATAGACACCTAATCTCAAGAAGAAAAGAATCAGAAACGTATAAAAAATTAGGTGCCAGGCTCCATATAAGAACTAAGTAGATCCCAGCATCATCACTTCATGGGTATTTCTGCCTCAGATGATAACCTGATTCAAAACCATATGAATATACCAGACAAAATCTAATTGCAGGATATTCTATTAAATAAAACATAAAGCCCAAACAAAACACAAAGAGGTTAACTTGACAGAAGGAAATGAAAACGATGTGACACAAATCTAGATGTGTTGTTCTGGACTGGTACCTGCAGTGGGAAAGAAAAGAGCTGTAAGGTACCACTGGGGTGCTGAACAGAAGTTGAAGCCCTATCACAGATTAAATTGGGATTGTCTGCAGTGTTTAGATTGTGATTTTGATAGCTATACTGTGATCATTCAGCTGTTCTTTAAATATGTTAAAATGTTAGAGGATAGGGGAGACCTTGCTGTCAAGCAGATCACCAAAACAGCAGGACAGACAGCGCAGTGAGCAAACTACAAGGAGATGTTCAACAGTTTATGAACTGAAAGGGGAGCAGTCAAGGACGCCATGTGCATTCTTGCTGTTCTTATGCAATTTTTAAGTGTATATTTTATAAAATTATCAACAAAAATGTATTCAAGAATATCAGAAATGTATTCAAGGAATTATGAATGAATTTTTTTATACTAAGGACTAAAAATAGTATTTATAAAATAATATGTACATATTATAAAATAATAACAAAGACTTAAAAAGCATTTGATAAACTTAACATCCAATCTTAATATGTTCTTAAAATTGAGACTAGAAGAAAATTTCTTTAATTTTATGAAAAGTGGTTGCCAGAAACTTTGAAAAAACATCAATTTTGATAAGAACATTATAGACATAATATTTTTAAAAATTTCAGGCAGAATGATAATCATTAATATTAGTACTGTTAGTTGCAATCTTTGCTAAAGCAATAACAAAGGAAAATAAATGTTTAAAAAAAGAAAAAAATCTATGTGAAAGGAAGAAATAAAATGTCAGTAAGTGACGTTTGGTGGTAGTTGTAGTATTAGATATGTATGAACCGAGGGTCTTATGCCAGTTACCAAGAGTTTGACCACTGAGCTGCATCCATGCCCCCTAATTGTTCACAGTTTCTACTTAGATATACAACTGAGAAAAACACAATGGTAAGAGGCAGCATCAAAACAATTAAGCTTTCCAGCTTCACAGTAATTACTTGTGAGAAAATGTTATCAGAAAGGAAGGGGGCCTAATTCACAGAACAAAAATACCATGAAATATATAGAAAATAAGCTTAATGAATTCTAATCTTCTTGATATTATTTCAAAAGTTTACTTCAGAACAAACCATGATAGACAAGAGAATATGGATACTTTGTACAAAAACGTAGTTTTCTGTCTGATGCAGAAATTTACTCCAGTAACACAAGAGAACTAATTTCCCCCAGTGTTGGAGCAGCCTCGAAGGTATTGGCTTGAGTTTCTCTTCTTTGATGAGTAATGCGTTTGAAACCTTACTTTTAACTGTTTGTCTGTGTCTGTAACTCATAAAGAACTTGCTTTAGTACATAGTATGAGTTAGAATTCAATATATTCTACCAGTCACATACAATATTGGTTCAAAGTTGTTTATTTATTTACTTTAAAGGCCATCTTTCCCCCATTACCTTATAGTGTCAACTTTCTTGTAATTCAGCTTTCTGTATGTGAATGTTTTATTTGTGAATTCCATTTTTTCCCTACTGGACTACCTATTTGCCTTTGAACCAATTTTCACTTTTTTTTTTTTCGACTGTGGTAACTTTCTAGGTAGTGTTTATATTTAGTAATATAAGCATTTTATTATTTTATACAACTGTCTTTACTATTTCAGGCCTTTCTAATTTTTATACTAATTAGCTTTTTAATTTCTCAAGAAAAAAGTCCATTCAGGAATTTCATACATTTTATAACAAATAGGAGAAAAATATCTTCAATGCAAAGTCTTTCTATATCATTATTAAAATTAGCCTTATCTTCTCTCGGTAATGTTTTCTAATTTTTGATATAGAAACATATAACAACAGATGATGTCAATTTATTTCTCAATATTAAAATGTCAGATATTGTAGTACACAGAACGTTTTTCTGTTTGAGTTTTAGCTCTTTCCTTGTTTGAGTGGATATACTATTGGTCTTACAGATGTTGGCCTTTCTAAGTTCACTTACTAATTCTAGCAGCCATCCTATACATATTGGGAAATCTATGTATCGATAATTATGACTTTTAAGTCATTCCTACTTTGTGTGGTATATTTCATTTCATCTTATTTGTTAATTTTTTTATTGAACTGATGGAGATCCCACACAATGAGGAAGTGATTAGAGTAAAAGTGTGGAATGTTCTTGAACTCAGAAAGAAATCTTTCAACATCTTATTATTGTTTGATGACAGTTGTACAACTCTTGGGGATATTCGCTACTGATGATTTCATCCTTATTTTTAATCACAAACAGGCACAAAGTTCATTTGTTACAGTTGATAGTTAGGTAAGGGAAAATGAAAGGTATGTGGAAGAGAAGGAACTATCCATCTGGACCCCAGCTTGCTGTCCTCTTCACTGACAGCCAAGAAACCTCAACACAGCTAATAAAGCCACAATACCCTACATTTCCCTAAGGATATCTCAAGTGCAGATTGTAGAAAGAAAAAATAAAACAGAATCTTTGTAACCTTGTTTTACTGTTATTAGTTCATCTACATATTTTAAATTATACATCTCAAAAATCCACTATAGAATATCACTTATAAAATTAAATTCTTTAAGATAAAAAGTCAGTTTACATACTTTTAAATACTTTTAAACTTAACATTTAAGCTTAAATAAACAAACGCTTACATTCTGATTATTTAGTATATCCTTTGAGTAGCAATATGGACGATCATACAGATACATTGGATGACCCACGCTCCTCCTGAGAAGTCCAGACCCATGCCTTGAATGTCTTGAGGTATGTTCTCTTGCTCCTCACTCTGTCTGTCTTCCTTCTCTCCTCTCCTCTTTCCTCTTGCCTCCCGTTTGTATTCAACCCATGCTGCAATCTAAACTATGTACTCTACTTTATCTTAATAAACTTACTACCTTTACATCACTCTGGCTCATCCTGAACTTATTTACTATAATCAAGGATCAGGCTTTACCTGAGTGGAGGTCCCTAAGAAGACAATATAACTCCTCAGGCTGCTGGTGGTTGTGTTGGGATATACCTTGTCATCACCATTGGCAGACAATAGAGGTGGGTTGGCAAACACTCTACCACAAGCTACATCCTCAGCCAATGCATTGTATTAAAGTCCTTTTCTGCATTTAATTAATCATGTGATTTTCCTTCTTTGAATGGTGAATTACAGTAATTAATTTTCAAATACTTAGCCAAATTTGTGTTCTTAGAGTTAACCAACATCTTAGTTAGGTCTTTTTATTGCTGTGAAGAGACATCATGACCATGAAAACTCATGAAGAACATTTACTGGGAGGGCTCACTTATAGTTACAGCGGTTTAGTCCATTACCATCATGGCAAGGAGCAGGGTGGCATGCAGGCAGATGTGGTGCTGGAGCCGAGAGCCCTACTTCTTGACTCAGAGGCAACAGGAAGTCTACTGACTTACTGGGTGGTATCTTGAACATATGAAACCTCAAAACCTGCCCCCACAGTGACACACTTCTTCCAACAAGGCTACACCTCCTAATAGTGCCACTCCATTTGGGGGCCATTTTCTTCCAACCATCACATCCAACTTAGTTATGATTAACAATTTTAGACATTTAAGAGTTAAGTAATTTTAGAGTATATTTTGTGCTTTTCTTTTCTAGAAGGTTTATGTAAGTTGTGGTGGTTATTATTTGGTAAATATTGGAAAGATAATAAGCTTTGTCTTCTGAGCCTGGAGGTTTTCATTATAGGAAAGTTATAAGTAATAAATTCAATTTGTTTAATAGATATAAGAATCTCGGTTTTTTGGTTTGTTTGTTTGTTTTTAGTTTTGGTGAATTACAATTTTCAATGAATTTTTCAAATTCACCTATGCTTTTTCCAAGCTCATGGGTTAAATCTTTGTGTTTATCACAGCAGTCTAGCCAATTCATGAGTAATTTTGACCTGACAGGAATACAATAGCAGTGTCTAGAGTCTTAAATGGATCCAGTAACCCAGTAGAGATTAATGACAGAAGTCCAACAAATCAGTTCCCTGCCTGCTTACATATGCAAGCCTGCTGCCTTCTGCTGTCACCGAGGAAACATAATGAATGATGCAGTGCTACCAGTGAAACAAACAGGAACAGACCTAACACAGAATCAGATACAAAGATTTGTAAGTGTACACAGACACAGTTCATTCACCTGGCACTTCATCATTTGTCCTGCTTTTAGACATGTGGGTGCAATCAGATTCGATCCTTTCATTAAGCCCAAGATCCTCCTGTCATGAGAAATTGGGGCTTTTTCTCTCTGTACTACATTCTGAATTCAAAGTGTACTGCCTTCAGATTAATCTGTTGAATTGGTAAAAGGTCTTTATTTGGTATTAATAGAAGAATGGAGCTTAAAAAGGCAACAATCAATTCACTAGAAACTCTGAGTTTTGACAAGTATTCACTTTTTTAGCCCTTGGGTACAGACCACAATATGCATATGCATCCCTGAAATGGCCAACTGATGAATGATATATTCAAGAACTCATTTTTTATGGTGACTAAATATAATTGATTGATATGGATGGTTGGCTCATATTTTATACTGTTTTAATTATTTTTCTGTCATCACATCTTCCTTCTAACTTTACCAGTCTTTATCCATGATGCAGTTGGTTTAGAGATGTTTATCTGCACTAATGGTTGAGTCTTTTTCAGAAACAGGTTCCTGAAATAGAAATGGAAGAGCATAAATGATGCAGGGTTCTACAGCTCAGTTCCTCCATAAGTATTTATGGAGACAACTTTATTTTAAAAACTTGAATGGAGATGGGGAAATGGCTGAGTTGATAAAGCACTTTCCATGCAAAAGCAAGGACCTGAGTTTGGATCCTCAGAACTCACCATGAACTCCATCTCTCTTGAAATAATAGCCAAAGTAAACCCTTTCTTCCCTAGGTCTAGTTTTTCAGGTTATCTTACCAGAGCAGCAGAAAAGTAACTCATCCACAGACTATGAGGTTCAAACGCTTGTAAGCTGTCTCTAGTTCTAAAATCTAATGCACCTCTGCTCTCTCTCCAACAGCCTTCCTGCTGTGACACATCCTTCCTATAAATGTCACTTTCTGCCCTTGCCACAGTCATTAGAGGCCCTATGATTGTGTCTCTCTAACCTCACGTTTTTTCTTAAACTTATCAAGGGATGGGGGATTTGAGCCTTGTCTCTTCTCTATGTTGATGGAGTTGTTTCCTCCCTGGAAATGTAAATGACAATTATTGATATCAACTACCATAAGAACGAAAACTGATAATTGCATTCATTGTTCATGTCATCTTCTAGAAGCTTTAGACTACATCCTCACTCATCCAACTTGACTTTTATAAAGGCACCATCTTCTTTTCATTTGAAACAGAAGAAAGAGAGACACATACAAAAAACTACGTGATGGGTGATATTGTTCTGTATGCTATGAATATGTGTTGCTCTGATTGATTGATAAATGAAGTTGTTTGGCCAGTGGTGAGGCAGAATAGGGTTAAGTGAGACATTCTAACTAGAGAGGAAGGAGGAGAAAGGTGGAATGGAGGAGACGCTGACAGCTGCCACCATGAGAAGTATCATGTAAAAATATCGGTAAGCCACAAGCCATGTGGCAAAGTATGGATTTATAAAATGGGTTAATTTAAGATGCAAGATCTAGCTACTGAGAAGCCTGAGCCAGTAAGCCATACAGTTCATAATTAATATAAGTCTCTGTGTGGTCATTTGGGTCTGTCTGTGGGACCACAAGTTCACAGAAGCCATCCAGTACCAGGAAAACTTTCAGCTACAACTCGTCCCCAGTTTGCACAGTGTGAACTCACTCCTGGCTCCATGTGAACTCAGATCTGGCTGAGTCCAGGGGCATATCCATCCCACTTTGTCATGAATATTAGCTGTGCTCAGCTCCCAAAGTTTGATGCTAACTGAATGGATGACCATATCTTTACCTTCCTGTCTTTCTGGCCATGTCATTTGACTTGAACTTTTCTTTTCTTAGTTTTCTTCTCAGGCTTCTTAGTTAGTTTGAAAATGAAATAAAAAAAAAAAAAAGACTTAGGAGGTCATGATTCATCCATGTCAGGTAATTACATTGTCAGAAAAATCAATCAATCCCACTATTAGGAATAAAGGGCAGAAATCTTAATGTTGCATGATCTCAGGGCTGTTTTTGGACTTACTGGGATTTGTAAATATATTTTGTGTAGTGATTTGCTACCTAGAGAAACAGCATTTTAAGTTTTTTTTTTTTTTTTTGGTTTTTCGAGACAGGGTTTCTCTGTGTATCTTTGTGCCTTTTCTGGAACTCACTTGGTAGCCCAGGCTGGCCTCGAACTCACAGAGATCCACCTGGCTCTGCCTCCCGAGTGCTGGGATTAAAGGCATGCGCCACCACTGCCTGGCCACATTTTTTTAAGTTTTTAAAGGACATTAACCACTGAACTAAGAAAGCTAGACCCAGTACCTTTGTCCCTAGTCCAAAGTCATAAACAACCAATTAAACATTTAACAGGGTGGCAGAATTTAATAGAAAGATCTGGCCAGAAGTGTGCTGATTCTGGACCGGACAGTGTTACCCTAAAATTAGAAAGTCAATTGCAAGTCTGAGTGGCTTTAGCTTCAAAATAGACCAAGAAAGGAAAAAAAAATGTCAACTGAAAACAGAGATGATATTCAATGGAGAGTCCCTGTCCAAAGTCACTGCTGTGTGCCACTTTATGGGAGGTGTGGAAGACGCAAGATTTATGTATTGTTGAAGATTTCAATCCAACATTACCTAATCTTTGTGTCTGTTCTGCCCTCAGTGAAATGCAAAATAAATTGCTTGCCATGGGTACTGCACTCCTCTGGTGCAGCCTCAAGGTTTAGTTTTTTTATGTGACTATTAGAGAAAAATTGCTGGTGAGTTCATTAACTTGCCTCCTCTGAGCTCAGGGTGAAGAACATTCACATGTACCAGTTGTTATCATACATGACTGTTTTTAATGGTTGTTGCCCATGTGGATTTTTATCAGTTGCTTTATGTGAGAATGCTCATCCCTTCCTTGTTTTTATTGTGCCTTTGTTGTTGCTAAGAACTGATTTGAAATCACTCTTATTTATTTGCATGTCTTAGAAAGAATCTCAGCTTAACCAAATTGGAGATGGGTCTGTCTGTCTTCCTACATCTCCTTTCTTCGAATGCCTCACCACTTTTTCATTTATACCATTATTACTCACAATAAAATTCCAGAAACACTTCTTTGCATCTGGTTCCCTTAGGCTACTCACCATTTGTTCATTCCACATGATGATGATCATCATCAAAATTATCCTCTTCAACTACTCATCTTTGGTCACCCACAGGGTTCAGGCTAACAGAAAAATTTACCTCTCTGCAACATAGAGATCACAGGATGCCATCCATGCATGAAGTCTAGAAGTGGAATTTTTGGAATTTTGCAAAAAACAACCTTTGTTTATGGCTCTGTCCAAAATGTGTTGCCTAGGATGGACTCAAACAGGGCACATTCTGAACCCTGGTTTTTACATCCCTAACCTGAATCACACTCCAATCTACCTACACTTTCATGGGAAGTAAATAAATGATGTACAAATACTTCAGAATGAGCATATCCACAATTGATAAAGTATTCTCTTTTTTGCTATAATCCTCAGCTGCTGTTCACATTTTAGCAGCATTTCCCCATTGCCATTCCAGGTTTGGAGAGCAATACCTATTCATGCCAATACTACAAATAAAAAGTGGAAAGTCCAACCAAACATGTGGGACTTGAGGTAAGCATTCAGCAACATTACTCACCCAAAAGCCTTGTTCCTCTCCTCAATGACTGGCGACTTGGCTAAATAAACTGAATTAACAGGTAGTGTAGGCAACATAAATAAAAATGTTAAATAACTGCTAATAAGAAAAACATAGGTGGGCTGATAGTTCTTTTCTCACAATAATTATGTGCAATTGAATGTGTGTCTTAGTGAGGTATCCAAGTAAATTTACTAAATTTATTCTTTTTTTCAGAGAACTTCAAACCAGTTAAGTTGTGATAATATTGAGTGAATTATTTATAATTTGATATTTTTCCACATATTATGTATGATATGCTCTCTCCTTTTTTTTCTAGCCAAAGGGTCCTACTTACACCCTTTTCCTCCTTTCTTCCTTTCTTTTTGGTTTGTTTGCTTTTGTTTTAGGACAGGGTCTTACATGTTGCTCAGTCTGTGCTAAACTCACAATCCTCCTGCCTCAGCCTATGGATTCTAGTAGCCACTATGCTTGCTCTCATTAGTCAAGTCTTTAAGAACTCTATCCCAACATGGCAATTCCAGGCACACCCTGGAATCCTACACTCAGAAGTGAAAGCGGGAAGTTCACAAATTGAAGTTCATTCTCAGCTACGTAGGGAATTTAAGGACAGTGTAGAATACATGGCACCTTGTCTCAAAATTTTAAATATTACCTCATTCCCAAACACTCTTCATTTTCATGACCAATAAAACCAAAGGGGAGAAGAGAAAGATCACCATGTATATGTACACATGTATATGTGTGAATATATTTCTAGAATTAATATTAGCACATAAAATACACTTAACTAGAATTTATGTATTAGCAGAATATCTCTTTCCAAAAATGGGTCTTCGAAACTTTAATCTTTCCTTCTCTGTAGACTTGAAACTGGCCATAAAGAATTTCTCTCCTACTCCTGTCAGACATTTGGTCATCAGAACCCGACTGCCCTCCTTCCCACCCCAGGCACTTAAATGGAGGAAAATCTTCACAAAGCAGTCAGGGATGGCACCAAAGTGCCCTGACTGTGCTGGTTGGCCCACACAGTCCATGAGCTTTCTGTCAGCTCCACTTTATGACATTTCATCAAGACTTTCCACAATCCTGAGGTAAGAACTGAAATGTCACAAGAATTATATCATAAAACTCTTTATCTCGGGCATGCAACAAGATGGCAGAGATGTGATCAAGGGTCAGAGGGCAAGGTGCAGAGCTCAAGACCCCTCTGGACTGGTCACATTCTAAGCACTGCCATTTGATCAGCAATAAAGATGCCCCCTAAACCCTGGTCTCTTGGGTTTCTTCTGTACACACATTTGATCCTATCACTGATGATCTGTTCCGTCTTTGGCCACTTGACCCTCCTTGAAGGTCTGGGGAGAGAATGAAAGCTCCAGCTCTTTAGTAATCATGGTTGGCCATCCAAACAACCAGGCTTCTTGAGTCTAGTAAGCAGCCCACCAAATGCACCTCATTAGAATCACAACTGTTCTAATCATTCAAGAAATCCCAAGGTCTTTAACAACTCTCCCAGATACTCTTATTACTCAGAGAATTGTGAATGCCATAAGAGATCTAAGCAGAACTCATAGTCAGAGACCAAATTCTAGCAAACTGGCTGATCAGTGCTCCCAAGTCTTCAGGAAAAATCCAGGCTTTCACCAACCAAGAATTTCTGGATTGAAGGAAGCAGACTCCTACTGAACCATCAAGAAGGCAAGTGTATGAGCCTATAGAAATATTGTGACCCTCAATGGCTCTGGAGGCTCATGAGTTACTTAGGACCAAGTGTCTACTGTAATATAAAGTCATGTTCCCTTAATGAGTTTATAGGGTATTGCCTTGAACCTCTGATGGCAACCAGAATAGAATACATGTGAACAGCTGACTTAGTTACAGCACTTCATTCAGACCCAAATCTCAAACCATGCATTCAAGATTTTTTTCTTTATTCCAAGTTTCACACACATACACACACCATTGTAGTCATCAGAAAGAGCTCTTTTTTTAAAAAACTAATTAATTAATTAATTAATTAATTAATTAATTCAGGGGCTTTGTATTATACTTGTGAGTTGCATAGGGAAATAAGACTAGTTTTTGTCACCAGACTTTCACTTTCTGGTGTTGTGACTAATCTCAATTCATTTAGTCAGTAGCATTAAATGAGTTTCCACCTGCAGTTTTAGATGGGCCTTTGGACAAGTCTGTCACTAGCTTCTGAGGTGACGTCCTGGGAAAAGAGCAGTTGTACTCTAAGAACTAACTACATCTCCATGACAGTCTGCTCACTGTGTTTTCTAGGCACCAGTGAAGTGTAGGCAGCAGTTACTTACACTTTATCTTGCTGACATGGATACAGTAAGATCAGATTTAGAATGCAAACCTAGGCAATAATAATGAGTTAATTTGGGAATTCCTTGATACAGTAAGAAAGCCGAAACCAGACACTTCAAAGGAGACACATTTTACTTTCTGCTAAGTGGATAAGATGTGGGGTCTAATATCACTTCTCTAAAACTGTGCTACAGCCAGATTGTGAAGTTGGGCTGTGCAGAATTGGGTCTATAGTGCCTACCTCTCAGCATGTGACCAACACACGGTACTTGTATTTGGGACTCAAAACATCCCATTGGAATTCATCTTTCCAGTCGACCCAGATATCCTCGCCACCCTAAATTCGTTTTTGCTGAAAATGACGCAAAGATAGGCTCTCAAACGGCAACCTGGAAATATCACCGGCGCTTCCACCTCCTTCTCCCCGTGTTACTTTTGCCGTCAACTCCTTTCTGTCCTTAAAATTAAAGAGCCCTCTCTCCTCCCTGCGTTTATTGTCAGTCACGATTACTGCTCACCTATTCTTGTTGTTTCTTCCTTGGTCGGTTGAGACCCAGTGGAATCTATGGAATTTCTTCTCTTATCCTCCTGTTCCATTAACCCATTGGATGATCACCTGTTGTCTCCAGAATGAAGTCCAGACAATTGAGCATACACATACCTTTTCCAACCTGACCTTTCCTAATGCTCTTATCTCTTTAGTCTCTACTTTCTTCCTATAAATGCTAGGCTCTGTGTGTGATAACCTCAATCAGGACAGAATTTTACACTGGTGAGCCATTGCGTCCCTCAATTCCCAGACTTTGGATTCCCATACCCGTTCTCCAATAACCAATAGGTACTCAGTCTTAGAAATCAGGTCACTGTTTTCACCCCAAGAAAACTTAACTGCACCCTCCTTTCTTTATATATAAATGAGAGGTTCATCAGACCTTCCACAGAAACCAAATTCATGATATTGCAAAAATACTGTCTCTCATTTGCTATTAGCTCCTTATGGAAAAACATCCTTTTTTTTTTTTTTTAACCTATGTTCCTGTAGCATCAGGCAAGTATCTTTTTCTAAAAAAAAAAAAAAAAAAAAAAAAAAAGTTTATATACACTATGAAGATGTGCCTTTGCCAAGGTGCCTTCTGATTGGTTTAATGAAAGAACTGACTGGCCAGTAGCTAGGCAGGAGGTATAGGCAGGACAGAAAAAACAGTAGCCACTGGGGAGAAGGAGAGTGAAGTCATGAGAGACACAGAGAAAAGCAAGTGAATGTGCCATGTTAAAAGAAGGTACTGCCAGGTGGTAGGAGGTAGATAAGAAATATGGGTTAATTTTAAATGTAACATGCCTGAGCTATTGGCCAAGCATTTATAATTAAAAATAAGTCTCAGTGTATTTATTTGGGAATAACTGCCAGGACACAGAAAAACTCTACCTACAACTTTTTTTTTTTTTTTACATTCTGATCACAGTTTCCCCTCCCTTGTCTCCTCCCAGTCCACCTCATCTCTACTCTGCCCGCCCCCATCCACTCCTCCTCAGTTTCTCTCCAGAAAAATTCTCTCCACAGTATCTTAAGCATAGAGTGTAATTACTGTTTGCTAAGTAGATGGATGGATGGATGGATGGATGGATGGATGGATGGATGGATGGAATAAGAAAAGGTTGGGGAAGCCTAGCTTCCTAGTCTGGTCATGATTTGTACTAACACACCTCAGAAAGAAAAGTCCTATATCTTTGAAGGATGAGAGGAACTGAGACTACATAATCTTCCCAGAGAAGGAGCGACATGGGCTTTACTGCAAATAGTCAATGAAACTCACAACTTGCTATTCATTCCACTGTAATACCCAGACTAAAGTGATGTCATTTACCTAGGTGAGCATAAGTGAGAAGAAATGACCAAAGTAGATGAAACAAGCAAAGAATCTTCACTTGCTTAGTTATATTTACCACCATTTCTGACTTGACAAAATGTTTTAAGGCAACTTGATTAAAGACATAGTCACTAGTTATGCATAATGTGAGCCTATCACTCTGGTTTCTTGGGAGACAGAAAGAAGGATCATTTAAACCCAGGGAATTAGAACATCTGAGCAATAAGCAAAACTACTTTCAAAAATCAGATACCCGCCCCAAAGAAAACAAAAAAAAAAAAAAAAGAGAAGAGAAGAGAGAAGAAAGTAACAGCAGTGAGGGTCACTAAGAAACAAAAGCCACCATGGGGTTATAATGTCCCTGTTTCCCATGGTTTAGCTGTGAGAAAATCTACTTAGTAGAGTTGATAGAAAATAAGCTTCCTAGTCTTCAATTAGAATAGTGTTAGTGAGCTTGCTGTTATTATAACAGAATCCATGATAAAATTAACTTAGGGGAAAACAAGGCCTTCTCCCCAACCCCCTTTTTATTTCTCACAGATTTGAAAGCTCCAGTCCATGACAGTTGGCTCTACTGCTTTGGGGTCTATGCTGAGACAGCCAAACACATCATGGTGGAGGCTTTTGGTAGAGAAAATTGCTTACCTTATCCCTAGGAAGCAAATAGGAAGAAGAGAAGAGTTCCCAAGATTTCCTTGGTAAGCATGTTTTCAATGACCTACAGACCTCCTACAAGACCCCACTTCTTTGGTTGTTGTTAAAGGTTTGTTTCACTTTTAATTATGTGTACATTTGTGTATGGTGGGGGTGTATTTGCACATGAGTGCAAGTGTCAGCAGAAGCCAGAGGCACGAGATATCCTGGAACTGAAGCTGCAGGTGATTGTGGGTGCTGACAAGCAACCAGAGCTTTCTGAAAGAGTAGGATGTGTTCTTAACTGCTGAGGATATATCCAGCCCAAACTGCAATTCTTAAAGTTCCTGTCTCCCCCACCTCCCCCAACAGTGGCGCCCTGAGGACCAAACCTTTAAAATGCTGGCATTTAAAAAATATTCAATATCCAACCCAATATAGGAACTAATAAAGTGATTATAAATTTCCATTGACACCCTAACAGCACAAATGTGTCTTACTGTACATCTTTTCCATTAGGCATTATTTAGAGAAAATGTGCCAGGGCTCTTTACATTACTTTCTTCTGCATTCACCTTTAGTTCTGCTCCTCATATTTAGCAGATGAGTTATCTTTAAAGGTCATACAGTTTCTGATTCACCATTAATAGTGATAACACTCAATGCCATTTCTCTTTTGTTCATTTTAATTCTTCCTTCCAGCCTCCCAGATCTTCTAAAGTGCATAAATAAATATTGTCAATATTTCAACTTTTGTCCTGTGACACAGCCCTTATTGACTATTATCAAAATAGAATGCTCCATGCCAAATAAAGGGAAATGACATGGCTGAGAAGACATTTTTCTTATGAGTTCAGAGAGTCTTGAAACTGAAGGTCATATCTTAAGATGATCTGAGTAATCCTTTATAAAAAATAGTCAGGTACAAAAAACATGAGAAGCACTCACCTCTAAGTCAGAGCTTGGCGGTCTGACCCTAAGTCCTTCTGCTCTTCATCCCGGGTTCTGAGCATCTCCCTGTGAGAATTTTTACCTGTAGATGAGCAGTGTTTTCATATGCCATCGGGACACCTAAACTTCAAATCAAATCTGCCTTATGAAATGAAATCAAGAATATATATTTCAAGTTTGCAGACATTTGAGTACATGAAGCACATTTTAGTCTACTAAGAATAAGTTTAGAATGTGTAAGGAGCTATGTTTCTGAAGCCACACTATGATAACCCCCCAGATGATAATGGAGCCCCTTCATTAGTATGATAACAGATACAGTCAAAAGGTGGGCTGTAACTTGTACCTGAGGTGGGATGAGTATTGTAAGGAAATGAAAGAGGACAGTGGTAACAGTAATAATCAAGGTCATGTGACAGAAAAATCACATGATCTGTTTATGAACGTGTGTGTGTGTGTGTGTGTGTGTGTGTGTGTGTGTGTGTGTGTGTGTGTGTGTTGCTAGAGTTAATCCCAGGGCCTTGCACATGCTAAACAATAATTATACCCCTGATCTAGACCCTATTCCTCTCATTCCATAAAATTTAACAAATACCTCCTCTACAAGTCAGGCAATTTACTAAATGTTTGACAATAAAACAAAACAGTACCAAGACATGATATCAGACCTAAACAACAACAAACCTTAAAAAGTAATGGGTAATGTTGAGGAATAGGAAGGAGAAAGTAGAATAATTGGAGCCAATTTTATTTTCTGAAGTTTGTGAACTAGAACTGGATCCCCTGTCAGTGCTGGGCTCCATCCTGAAGGGATTTTCTGTACTGGCTCATTTGCTACTGTCAGGTCCCTTCGGGCCTGGGGGGAAACAGCAAAATTCATGCAGGGTTCCAAAGCCAGTGAATAGGGAGCAAGTGTAGAACCTTGGCTTAACAGGGTGCTCCTAATGGCAGCTTCACCCTGCTTCTCAGGGCACAGCACTGAGAAAGGACACAGGGATTACTGCAAGCCAGAAAGATACAGGTTCCCCAACAGGAAAACAGGCAAAGTGTAGAGCAAGATGTCTCTTGTAAGTTTAATCTAGAATTTCAAAAACATACCTGATGAGATACCCATTCTAACATGTTGAATATTGTAGAAACCACATCAGTCCTCTAGGTATACCACCCTGTTTCTAAGGCACTTCTATGAGGAATAACACAAAGTAGAATTTGTCTGTCCATGCAGAAGCATAGAACTCAGAGAAATTAGGTTGGTCTACTTATATAAGCAGCATAAATCTCAGGACATAATGATAAGTGTAAAAGGAAAGAATAAAAGAGTGTTGTATGAAGTATGTGCAGTGTAGATTATCTACAGAGTGATAATCTGTGCATCTAAACTGCACATAGACAAGCAAGCATGCAAATAACTTTTGGAGATAAAACTAGGAGAACACAAGGTAAATACACAGAATGTTTAGATACTTACGAAAATCCTGGTTATAAGCTATTTCCCACATACTATTTCCAGGAACTTTAAAACTGTTAGCTAACAATAGTGAATTTGGCACTGTTGTTATCCTAATTTTGTTAATGAGAAAAGACTGGGTCACTGAAGGTTAAGTATGTTCTGTCCCTTATTGGAATTGTAGACATTGAAAGTGGATCTGGATCACAATTTTACTCCATAGCAAATGCTCTTCGTTTTTTATAGCCCCATGATAAGTATGTCCTTATCAGACACACACATTAAAATCCTGAAGCCAGTGATATATTAAGCGTCATAAAATGTCTCCTAAAGAAATTAACATCTAGTAGGCTCTTTTGAAATGGAGAGGCAATGTCAGACCCTGAAGTCTACATTGTACTCCATTGAACATATGTAAGATCCTCCTAACAAAGACAATAGAAAGACTCCTTTCCTCTGACTGACCTCATAATCAGTTGGATTTAGTTGGGAAATTGGGGATTTGAGAAGTCATTAGAATATGATAGAGATGTATTTAGTTTCTACATATACTACTGTGTTAAGTATTTTTCATCCTACCACTTAATCATTTTAGTAGCTATTAGTTGACTCACTTTCCAGGTGTGAGAACTGAGACCTAGTCTCTCACAACCACCACCATCCTGCCTGGTGGAGCTGTGAAAAGAATCATCCAACCCCTAGCCCATGGGCTTCTGCACTGGATTTTTTCTGAGAATAGTAGGGTGATCTTCTGCTGATTAGATTTCTATGTATTACTCTTTCTACATACCTCTGTAGAAAAGTCCTAATTATCCCATCTGCCCACCTTGTAGAATGGTGGATGACTACTGGAGGCATCAAGTATGATCTCCCAAGGTTTAGGAAAATGAATTTTAAACCTTCAGTTGTTGCTTTTATTTTTTAGCATGTATACCAAATCTCATCTCTCTCTCTCTCTCTCTCTCTCTCTCTCTCTCTCTCTCTCTCTCTCTCTCTCTCTCTGGGTGTGTGTGGCTGTGTGGCTGTATGTGGCTATCTGTGTCTGTGTCTGTGTGTATGAGTGTGTGTTTCCACATAAACCATATGCATCAACATGTGGATACTGGAGTTCAACCATGGATATTGTTCCTCAGGAGCTGTCTACTTTCCTTGGCTTTTGATTTATTTAAAACTTATGTATTTATTTTATATGTTTATGAGTATTTTGCCTACATATTTGTATGTGCACCAAGTACATACTTGGTGCCCAAAGAGGCCAGAAGAAGGTGTTTGATTCCCTAAAACTGGACTTACAGAAGCTTGTGAACTATGGTGTGGGTTCTAAGAACTGAATTTGAGTCCTCTGCATGAGCATTAAGTCCTGTTGTTTTGCCCTTGGCTTTTGATCTTGTTTACCTGTTTTCTCTGAGACAATATCTTGCTTTGGTCTGGCAATCACCAACTCAGCTACACTGACTGGCTAGTGAGTGTCAGGGATCCATTTGTTTCTACCTTTCTAGTACTGTGATTACAAGTGCATGGCAGCTTCCTTGTGTGGATCCTGGGCTTGAACTCATGCCTCATGTTTGGACAGCACTTTATCAGCTGAGCTGTTTCATCAGCAGTGGTAGCAGGCTTTTATGGTACCCATGTGAAACTGAAAATCTTCCCAGAGATGCAGGAAGTTTTCCTTCTCCTGACAATGCATTTGCCTTGTTTGAAAACGACCACCTTTCTATTTATTCTTGTTTCTATTTTCCCTCTAGTCTAAACTGAGTAGGTTTTGAAACACAGTGACACACACGCCCCAATGCTTCAACTTCCATCTCTCCCATACTCTGCCTTCCAAACCTAAACAAACAGAGATTCCATTTCTCCATTTCCCTAGCACTAATCTGCCTCAGCATATATGGCAAGTGACCCTCATGATACCTGAAGGGAAACAGAAAGAAATAGACACTTATGAATACTTTTCCATACTTATCAAACCTATTAGTTTTTACCACCTGAGAAGATAAGCTTAGTGGAGAGGGGAAGAACTTCCAGCCAGGCATACCAGACTGGAAGCATGGTTTTCTCATCTGCAACTGAAACAGGTTTGGACACTTGTCTAAACTTTTGTGTGTATGAATTTTCATGTGTGTGTGTGTGTGTGTGTGTGTGTGTGTGTGTGTGTGCGCGCGCGCGCGTGATGTGTGGAGGTGGGAGTGAGAAAATGCCAGCCGTAGTGTGTCTGTAGAGGGCAATGGACTTGTGGAGTAATTTTCTCCTTTCCCCTTTATGTGAGTCCTGGAAGTGGAGCTCAGGTCTTTGGGCTTACACAACAACCTCCTCTGGCCCTGTTCCATGACTTCAAATGGAATGTTTTGAATTTTTAAGTGACTTTTTAATTATCCTTTAGGGTAAGTTTGAAGAGTGTATAAAATGTATGTGATGTATTTGGCGTGGTGGTTGGGATATCACTACTCAATGAAGAGTCAGGGGAGTCCTGGGGATAGCTAGCATCAAGAGTCATTAAAGTAGACACATTGGACATCCTATAAGAAAGCCATTTCAGCCGCTGAGAAGCAGTCTGAGGCTATGCGGTCAGTTATAGACCAAGCAGACTCCATACTGTGCTCATTCTTGGTTAGTCCCTCCCATGGTACTATCTGCAGACTCTAAAAGCTTTTGTTTTCCTGGTTTCTAACTCTTCACTCACACAATTATTTTTGTTTCATCAATGGTAGATTTTTTTTCTGGTGTTTCCATATCCAAGATCTATTTGGAATCTGAAATGTGTTCTGATCTGCCTCTGAGTTTGCGCTTTCTCTTCAGTTTCCATTATAAACACACAGTCAGTAGTAGGGAGGATAAAAAAGCTCTTAGGGATTATTTTTAGCTCCTGATTTCTTTGCAACCTTAAATTCTTCATGCCTTATGTAATTAACTTATCAGAAGAAGGGAGATGTTGAAAGCCATTTCCTCTGAGTACCACAGATGCTGCAAAGGTGTTGTAGGAAGTCGCAGCAGTCAGAAAGGGATTGCTGAGCTTGGCTTTATTAGAAAGCAAAATAAACAGCATGCTGCACACTGACTTCACCCTCATTAAACATTCATACTGGAAACGCTTACCTTGTGACAGCCAAGATGTTATCCTCTGCAGAAAGAGTTGGGGAAAAGAATCCCTAGACCAACACACTGCAGCTTGTGTACCACGGTTTGGGAAAAGCGGTGTTATGTAAAAGCTTTTAATATGCCAGTCCAAGCAGTTTGGCCTTCAACTGGTTTGAAACACCTGGGGGTGGGATGTGATGGTGGTGAGGGAGGCATCCAGAGTGGAGAGAGAAGAGAGTTGCACACTAGCATGCACAGAAATGTAAATAAAAGCCTAAAAGCAGACAGGCCTTTATACTGCATCCATTGTGTGCTGCAGGTCCACAAGGCCCAATGTGTTAAGAGGATTAGTGCTAAGGCTGCATGAACTTTGAAACAGTCCAGCAAAGCTTAGGAACTTTCTAGTTTAAATTGTTCTTCAGCAAGACTTCTTTGATCATCAGGAATTTGGCAGCTTAGATCCTGCCATTGTCTGGAACCAGGGCTGACCTCCTGGGTGTCAATGCTGTCATATCCCTTTTTATTCCAGGCAGAGGACAAAGAAAGGGTTAAAGGGGTAGGAATTATTATACAGGTCAGAGTGGCAGCCCAAATCAGAAATAATGCACTTTCATATCATTCCCAAATTTTAAAAAATGCTGTTAGAGTCCAAATGAAATCACTTTTACTACCAATTGAACTAGAAGGTGCCATGGTGTTTCCTTATATAGATGAAGACATCAGATCATGTAACTGTTAGGAAAGAGTTTTAGAAGGATGAGAATGAATTCCCAGGAAAGTGGCTCTTAACCAAAAAGTCCCCAGGCCTTCCCCTTGGTGTTAGGAAGACTGACACCAAATGAAGGCCCTGGTGAAGCGCCCATCACCACCTTCGCTGAGCAATGACTGCAAAGCCTCCTCCAGATGTGGTACACTGCCTGAGTGTGGGCATTGAAGGTTTTGTGTGACTTAACAACTCACAGTTGTAGAATCAGTGTAAATCACACAGGCCATGAAAGCATGAAGAACTGTGTTCCTCTAAAGCTGGCCTCCTCCACATGCAGAGTTCCAGGGCCTTGTGTTGGGGATGCCAAGGATGATGAAATAGGTTTCCATTAGCTGAGGAGCAGCTGGAGACAGGAGTTCCCCACGGCTCTCCTGGGTGTCTTCTGGAGACCCTCCTTCTATTTCAAGGGTATCAGATGATGACAGGCACCTTTCTTTGCCTGCACAAGGAGGGGTACTGAGAGAACTGCTTCAATACTTAAGCCAATGCTATTTCACTACCACAAAACACAAAGCCAGGAGCTGGGAATGGTGCTCAGGCCATCGGAAAGGATGCTAGAGGTGGAGCTGCTGTCAAGAGAAGAGAAAGCCCCCATTCAGAGCTGGTTGTTTCCACAAGGTGGGGATGACTTGGGAGAGTGTTTTAGAAGGCTAACATAGAAAGGGAAAAAGAAAAAGCAGCTGTAGTGATCACTTGATAGCTTTGCTGTATTAACTGAGAAACAGCAGGCCCTGTTGGTGTCTCCTTCCAGCCAGTGGGTTTGTGTAATAACCCTGTCATGTTCTCCATCTCACACTCTGCGTCCATAGTACTAAATGAATCCATGAGAAAACCCGGAGCCAGTCTGACAAAGTAGAAAATCAGTTGTAAAAGTAATGAATATTTCAGTGGAAAAGAGATTGTATTCTTAACAAGCTATGATTTCTCAGCTGAAGGATACAGAAGGCAGGATCGATTGCAGGGGACAGAACACCTATGCTCACCACAGATGTGTTTTCATTTGTAACTACATCCTGCCAAAAGTACCGAGGAGCCCCCATTCAACTGCAGTTATGTGGAGCAAAGGCAGACAGGAACACCTGCAGAGCCCCCACAATTGATTGTGTGTTAAAGCACTTGTTAGAGAGTCTTTGGGATACTTGTGAAAACAATTTCTTCCCCAGAATCAAAACCAGCAAATAGACTAGGTGAGTGCAGGATGGCTCAAGGTACACTGGGAAATGTGTAAATCCATCAGAGAATAATGGAAGGAAAAATATCAAATAAATTCTCCTTTTATTTAGCACCTAAGATCTTTTTGGGGGGGGTGGGCTGGATTTTTTTTTTTTTTTTTAAGAGTTTGGACTGCCTGAGAAGCCCAACTCACCAGGTAATTCTGGGTTTCTAGCATTCAGTGAAATACCAAAGCTTTCACCTGAGAAAGTGTGCGCATGTACTTGTGTGTGCCGTGTGTGTGTGTGTGTGTGTGTGTGTGTGTGTGTGTAAACACATTATGGAGGTCAGAGGTCAAACTTGAGACTCACTTGAACAACTGAGCAATCTCTCCCTGTCCCCAATCAGTCCTCTGATGACTTCCTCACTGTGCAGTGTGACTCACAATCTCACCTGAAGTGCTTAAAAGACCCACAAGGTAAAGTTCCCCTTTGCCTGGTCTAACAGCTTTGACCTAGCCCAATAAGTCTTCAAGGTCAGTAGCTGAGTAAGGATGACACAAAGTCATGGACCCTGAGAGGATGAACGTGCAATAGACAGTAGCCAGACCATATACAACGACAGAGCTTTGGTCCACAGCAGCAGCAACCAGCCCTGGAAACTCACCCCTAATCTACAGTCATCAGCTGCAGAAGCCATGTACAAGGCAATAGCTATCCCACAGACCATGCGGAAATTCAAACAATTCAAAAAATTCAAATAATTTTTCACAACAACTGGCTAAAATTGCCAGGATTTGACTAATAACAGAGCTTCTCTGATTGTTGACTGTATTTTAAGTGAGGACTCGTCAGAGAAAGCCAAATATACATACAAATCACATGGGAGATCCACTTTTTATTAGCCTACCTCCATGGACCCCATGCAAGCCCTCCAATCACACCTGAAGCCTTCCTTTATTTTCACAAACTTTTCGGCACTCAGGAGTGCCTTTGAGTCCCTGCCAACACATGTCCTGGTGGTTAATTACCTTGCTCTAACAACCTCTGAATATGTAGTCTTTGCTTGTACCCATTTGACCCATTTCTGCTTAATTTCCAAAACCATTGCTTCTTTAAAAAAAGATGTATGTTTAATTTTTAAACTAAAATATAATTTCCTTATTTCCCCCTCCCTTTTCCTCCCCTCAGTCCTTCCCATGCACCCCTTTACTGCTGTGGGATGGACTTTCTGTACACTGTGAATACATATTGCTATTACTGGTTAATAAAGAAGCTCCTTTGGCCTATGGCAACACAGGATACAGCCGGGGATGGAAATCCAAGAGAAAGACAGGGAGAAGAAAGCAGAGTCAGGGAGAGGCTGCAAGCAGCCGGGGTGTGAGATGTTGAACACAGGTAAAGTCATGAGACACATGGCAATACATAGATTAATAGAAATGGGTTAGTTTAAGATGTAATAGCTAGCTAGCAATAAGCCTGAGCCATAGACCAAACAGTTTGTAATTAATATTAAGCCTCTGGGTGATTATTTTATAAAAAATGGCTGCTGTCCAGGCAGGAGCAAGCTGGAATGAGAAACTTCAGTCAACACCTTTCTCTCTTTAAAATTTATAGCCTCTATGTCTTTAATGGTTGTTACACACACACACACACACACACACACACACACACACACACTTAAATATAGATATACCACCTCTCAATTTTATGTTACTTTCATGTATATGACTTCAGGGCTGCACACTATGTTGGCTCTCCAGTTTGGGGTTCTCTTTCCTGGGGGAGACTATCTCTCCTGCTCTCTGCAGTCCTTAGTTATCTGTAGTTCTTTGTCTAGCATTAAGACCATGGGAAATGGTTGCCTTCCATGCTAGCATGTCTGTTGGTATCTTTGCTTCATTTACAAAATAGTCTGCAAGCATCTCTTTATAGTTTGTTAATTTTGGAGAGGAGGGGCCATATTAGTAAGAGGTATCCACTTGAGAAATCAGGACAAACCCTACGTTTGGCATTTACTGAGCTTGTAGGACATCATAAAAACAGAAATCATCCTACATACATATATTTAAAAAGGAATGCTAAGAAAAGGCACAGATCGTAGAATATTTGGAATGCTGGGATGAAAAGAAAAATACTCAAAGGCAAGAGTCACTGCTACTGTAAGATTGGAGGGCCACCACTAGCCCTTGACTGAGCTCTGTAAGGGCTCACCAGCTCCCACTCCAATGGACCCACACCAATAATGAGCAGAAGAGTGAGAGACGGAAAGACATCAACTTACACCCACTATTGACAACTGTGGAAAAGTTCAAACTTTTTCTCTGTGATGTTGATTTTTCCACCTCCTAAAACACTGGCAATGATGGCTTATTAAGAGAACAGGATAGCAAAAATATCAACATCCATCAGCACATGGGGCAAGTGAGAAGGAAAAGGACTTGATGAGTGCAGGAGAAACTTTCTTCACAAGGAAGAGAGAAGCAGTGGACTGAGGTGATTTAAAGGAGCAGTAACTGATGTTAGTAGAGAGAAAAGGTAGCAAACGCTGGCCCTAACCATCCCTGCTGCTACTGTCATAGCATCTTAGACAAAAACACCTTGGTGAGGTTACCTGCCGAATGCCAAAAATCATCAGGATGTGTTCTTTAAACCTGATCAGCATATGAGAAGAAAAAAGCTGAAACAAAATCCCCAACCTTATGGAGTATGCATGCTATAAAAAAAAAAAAAAAGTAGGAGAGAATAATACAACAAAAAAGTGGAATTGTGAAAAAAGAGCAGCGTTGGGGAAGGTGGTAGGAGGTGAGGAGGTGCAGAATTGGGATGAGCAGTGTTGGGGGGTTAGGGATGAGGAGGTGCAGAACTGGGGTGAGCAGCAGTTGGGTGAGGGGGTTAGGAGGTGAGAAGGTACAGAACTGATATTGCCATTTGAATGGGCAGATGGGAAGAGGCTTTATCCTCAAGCAAGGACTCAAAGGTGGATTAGAAAGTCATGTGACTCCCAGGAGAGCACCAACCAGAGAACACTGCAAATTTGAAGGCTTAGAAGCAAACTACACAAAGACAGGGGGTCCAGAAAAAAAACACCAAGATTACAATATGAAGGCCACAAGGAACAATGAACAATGGTGTCTCTTGCTTAGAATACAATGAGAAGAAGCCATCCATTTTAGCACCAAGAATGACATGATTTGATTTAGGGTGTTGTGGATAATTCTGGAAGCTATATACAGGGATAGAGAGGACACACGGGATTGCCATGGAGAAGGTCAATGAAGAAAGGCTAGCCAGGGAATCATCGCAAGAACCAAGGAGGAAGATGCCTGTTATGGTCAAAGCAAGTGTCCAATCAGTGAGGTAGACCTCCAGATGGGCGGGCCTGAGGAAGATGTGCCTTACACTGATTAAAGTGAGAAGAACCGCCCATTGCAGGTGGCACCTGTCCCTGCTGGATCCTGGACTGTATAGACAGTGAAAAGAAGGTGATAAGACAACTGCTTCCGGCCACTGCTGACTAGCCTTTCTGCCATGACAGAGAGCATCTTGAACTGTGAGCCAAAACCAGCCCTTTCTCCTCTGAGTTGCTTTTGTCGGAGTGTTTTATCACCGCCCCAGAGCAGGGGACCGTGAATGTGCTGACACTGTGCTGACACGCAGTTTGTTTACATAAATAGGAAAAGGACCTAACTTCACCTAGCCTGCAGTCCTTCACGGGAAAGTCATTTCTTCACGGCGAGTCCGCACTGCCATCGTCAGGCCTGCGAACTGTTCCCACATCGACATCACATGCTGTGGTTGTGCATCCTTCCTGCTTCATTCTGGCTGGACATCCTTTGTTTTCAAGTCATCAATAATGACACAAATAAACTTAGTATTTTATTTGCCTGTGGTTTTATTTCCAAACGAAGGTTATTTCTTACAGAAAGTTATTTTGTCCTTCCTTATGTATAAATACGTCGCTTAGTGACCTAAACAAACTTCTGGGGGAACCAGCAGTGCTTGAGTGTGTCATATGTTACATAGGCAAGAATGTCTCCTTTTGACTGATGCTGAAGTGTGGCTGAAAGCACAAACCAAATGTTTGCAATCCACTGGCCACATACAGCGTGCATGTGTTACAGAATCTTTCCTGTCATTGTTACAGAAATAAACTTTATAGAGTCAAACAGCTTTGTCTTAATCTAACTAACTGGGACTTAAATATGAAACTCAAATGTCCTCCTCACAGGAAAAGTGAAAAAAGAATAGAATAATAAACTGACTAACAAAGTCAGGCTAGTGGTTTGTTTGAGTAAAGAGTGTGAACTCTAATTTCCACGGTAAATCAAGGGTGGGACTTCACACACCCAAGATGGTAGACTAAGATTAATATACCCCTTGTTAAATTTAGGGTCATATGATTCAGTCCTAATATTTAATAAATATTAATAAACTTCTAGAGTTAAAGACATATTTCAAGTTTGAATTACCTTGACAAGCAACGTCATAATCGTTTTTTAGAGCACAAATTCCCTTAGAAAAACATTAATTATGCATTCATATATGCAATAGGTATGTATATAAAGATACTCCATATATATGGAATTATTTGGGAATTGATGACCAATTACCATTGTCTAATACATAAGCCCTATGTTTTTGTTTTTGTGTTTTTGAAAAGACAAACTGAGCCAGGTGGTGGTGGAGGCAACCACCTTTAATCCCAGCACTCAGGAGGCAGAGGCAGGCAGATCTCTGTTCAAGTTCAGCTTGTTCTATAGAGTGAGTTCCAGGACAGTCAGGACTACACATAGAGAGACCCAGTCTCAAAAACTAAAAATGCAAACTGAAGGATTGTATGAGGCTTATGACATCAACTTGAAATTTTGCAAGTTGCATAGAAGTGTGTGCTAACCTCCATGGACGTCCTGGCCACAGCACAACTGTACTGGTCCTGTCTCCTTCCCCATCCTAGGGGTCTGGGTGGAATCAGTCACTTACATTTCTACTAAATTTTAGATAATGACTATGATGATGGTGCTGGTGTAAGGTCCACAGTTGGAGAACCACTGATCTAAAAGAACCTAGAGCCTTGTTTATTCATAAAGTAAATTCAATAGACTTATTAGAGTTTCTGAAGATCTTGAGAAAAATTTGCCAAACCAGACACACCCTTTAGGAAGGAAGTTCATCAGTCATATGAAAGTTACAATTGCAACTTAAGTGTAGGAATCGGACCAAACACAATGAAGGCCTTACAATAACTTACGAACTGTATACTTAGGAAACTGATTTATATGTTTAAAAGGAAACTCTGGTTGTAAATGTGTGTGTGAATTTGAATGTTAACACTTCAAATGGGAGTTATCTCTGCATAATCTTTCACCACACAAAACCCACTCCAAAGAACATTGACAATCCTATGTTGACTATATTTCCTCTATTTCCTAAGGCTTCTAAGCCCCTGGATTGGAAGCCGTTAGCACAAAGGAGTTGCTGGGATGTTCACCTTTTCCCTAAGCCATTTGATGCCTCTTCAATGGTCTTCCTTCTCAGCTCGGAGTCAAAGCTTGCTTTGAAGACAGGGACCCAAAAAGCCCACATGTTGATTGACTTAGAGTCCAGCTACACAGGAATGCATCTCCTGAGAGCTCTGGGAGCCTTTCTCCCCAGCTCTCCTGCTAACTGTCATTGTCTTCACAAACAGTCAGAGGACACCACACACACAAAAAGAGTATGTCAAGATCAATGTTCCTCTAGGGACACCCTTTGAAATACTGTTGAATATCTGAGCACTTGAAATCTTTTCCTTCTGAGACCAATTATCTCCCTGCTACAATGTACTCAGCCTTCACCAGCCTGGCTTCTGGACCCAGCTGTTTTCTACAAGGCCAGATGTATTTGGAATCACAGATGTGATCATTTAAATTAACTAAACGTCCCATGTTTTATAAAAGGTACTTTTATAAGCCTACTGGGACTACATGTTTCTGTTTATTTTCTATTTGGACTTACGGCCCCCATTTCAGTACTACAATTAAAGCATTCAATATTTCACAAGTACTAACACTGTGGGAACATTGACAGGGACTCTCCTACTTGGGCACATAGAGTCCGTGAAGGTCCTACACATCAGTCAGGTTCCACACCATAGAGAGATCCCACCTCTGCTGAATTCTACATGGCAACCACAGGCTTGATGCAAACGCTGCTTGGAGAAATCCTTAGTCTTCATATATCTTCATTTGATTCATCAAAGAAATCCCTTGTTCTCTTGGTATCTTTTTTTTTTAAATCTATCTCAGACAAAATTTTAAAGAAAGCTGCCACTGAAGAAAAATAAAGCTGTGTTCAGTCTCTCTGAATGCTAAAACACAGTGGTATGTACACTTAAACAAATGTTCACTGTGAAATGTTGCTTTATCACAACTGACATGGGCTGCATGCTACCTTTTCCTCCCACAAGGGTTTTAGTTGACAGTCATACAACCAATAAGTATGAGAAAAGCATAATGATTTTTAATGTGCTTTTATACAATATGGGACTTCCAAAAAGGAAGCCCCCAGAGTACAGAAAAAGTATGTATTTTTATGCTTAAGTCTGATGAAAAATAGGCAGTTGTTTAGAATTGCAACTTGACTTGATGAGATAGTAAGCAGGAAAAGGCTGTTTGCTGTCAATGCTGATGACCTGAATTCAATCCCAGAAAGTCACATGGTAGGAGAGAATCAACTCACACACGTACAAGTTGTCTGCTGACTTCTACACACACACACACACACACACACACACACACACACACACACACACACTAATAAATAATAGATGATAGATACAGATAAATAACAGATATAGATAGATAGGTAGATAGATGATAGACAGATAGATAGATAGATAGATAGATAGATAGATAGATAGATAGATAATTTCAAAGTACACTAGCGCTGTGGTTGTACAGACAGATACAACCTATAGTAGTAAGGAGGTGACTTCACTAAGGCCTGTTTGTTCAGACTGATCACTCTGTCTTTTTTTCTGGATGTGAGGCAAAATACTTGTGACGGGGGCTCGGTTTGAAAGTGGACGGAAGACAGGAGAGTTCTGAGCCTTTGCCATTTTCTCATTGTCCTTCAGTTTAGGCTCGGTATGACAACAGGCCGTTTGGATGATCCTGTCTTCTGAGTTCATTCAAGAGCTTCAGAAAGCACATTCTACAGTGTCTAGGCTTTGCCTTACATCCTGTTTGCTTGGCTGTTAATGGAATCAAAATAGTGCCTGCTTAACTGGAATACTTCTGACATAAAGAAATTACACAATAAATGTTACTCCACGTTTTTTTCCGACTTTTAAAAATTTATTATTTATTTTACATCCTGAATGAAGTTTCTCCTACCTCCTCTTCCCCAAAGTCTCTCCCCTTACCCACCCTCTGCCCCACCACAATCCACTTCTCCTTCTTAGTTTCTGTTCCTGTTCAGAAAAGGGCAAGCCTCCTGGGGATATCAACAAAACATAGCATATCAAATTGCAGTAAGACTAAGTACCTCCCCTCATATCAAGACTAGACAAAGCAATTCAGTAGGAGGAAAGGGTCCCAAAACCAGGCATCAGAGTCAGAGACAGCACTGGACCCCACTGTTAGAGGAGTTTCACAAGAAGACCAAACTACACAACTGTCCCATGTGGTGATACATTGTGTACCCTGATAAACTTTGCCTGAAGATCAGAGAACAGAACAAGCCGCTAGATTAAACACAGAGGCCAGACAGTGGTGGCACACACCTTTAATCCTAGCACTCAGGACACAGAGTCCCATCTAGATCTCTATGAGTTCAAAGCCACCCTAGACCACATGAGATCGACTCAGTCTAGGAAAGAAAAAGAGGCAGACATTGGTGGCACATACCTTTAATCCCAGGAAGTGATGGTTGGGTAGATAAAAGTATGTAAGGCTCAAGGAGTCAGGAGCTAGAGGGCTTTCTCAGACTGAGGAGTTGGTGAGATACAAAGTGGTGGCTGGGGCTTGTTCCTTTGTCTCTCTAATCTTTCAGCATTTACCCCAATATCAGATACTAGGGTTTTGTTTTTTGTTTTGTTTTGTTTGTTTGTTTGTTTTATTAAAAGACCCTCTACCATTCACACAACAGTACCATATATGCAGATGGCCTAGGTCAGTCCCATGCAGGCTCCCTGTTGTCCATTTAGATTCTGTGAACTCCTATGAACTCAGGTTAGTTGATTCTATGGGTTTTGTTATGAGATGTCCTTGACCCCTCTGGTTCCTATAATCTTTCCTCCCTGTCTTCAGAAGGATTCCCCTAGCTCAACCTATTGTTTACCGTGGGTATCTGTCTCTTTTTCCATCAGTTGCTGCATGAAGCCTCTCTGATGACGATTGTGCTAGGCATCAATCTATGAGTATAGAAAAACAACATTAGACATCATGATATTGATATTCTTTTCTCCAGTCATGTTTGGTTCTATACTAGGTCTCTGGGCCAGCTAGCCTGTGAATCCAGGCAATGTCAGGGGTAGACTTACTCTCACGGCATTGGTCTTAGGCTGGACCAGTCATTGCTTGGCCATTCCTTCAGTCTCTATGGCACCCTTACCGCAGCACATACCATAGGCAGGACAGACTATAGGTTGAATATAGTGTGGCTGGGTTTGTGTCCCAATCCCTCTGCGGGAAGTCTTGCCTAGTCACAGGAGATGGCCAGTTCAGGCTACATATCCACTATTGCTAAGAGTTTTAGCTGGAGTCATCATTGTAGATACCTGGGAGCTTCCCTTACACCAGGTTTTTACCTGACCTTGAAATGCCCCCCCTTTCCAGTCATCTCTCTCAGTACAGTTTCCCTCCACCCGACCCCATCTGTTCATGTTCCCTACCCATGTACAATCCACTCACTAAATCTCTTCTCTTTCCTATTCCTAGGGAGATATGAGTATCCCAACTTGTACCCTCCTAGTTACTTAGCTTCTCTAGTCTGTGGACCATAGTATAATTATCCTTTATTTTACAGCTAGTATCCACTTATAAGTGAGTACATACCATGTTTGTCTTTCTGGTTCTGGGTTACCTAACTCAGGATAATTTTTTCTAGTTCCATTTGCCTGCAAATTTCATGATGTCATTGTTTTTAACAGCTGGTTACTGGGCTTAAAAATATATATCACCAGTAAATAGTGATCCCTCTGATAAAGTTATAAGATCATGTATGGCCATTAAAATTATAGTTTCAATAAACTATGAATGTTACATTCACTGTAGAAAATGTTCAATTATAAATGCCATAATTAAACTATTTTAAAATTTATATAATACACAAAACAGAAAAATATTATATAATCATAATCATTATAAAACTATGACTTTCAAAAAATTGTGCTTCTATTCTTCTTTATTTGGCAGATTTCTATTTAATTTCTACAAACCTAGCAAATATACTTAAATAAAAATTTTAAGACTTTGAATGAAATGTCTTTCAACTCTGAATTCTGTAATGAAGTATCAATCACTACTGTTATAGTATATAATGTTCATAACCCTCCCCCTAACACACACATGCATCACACTAAAAATTTCAAAGCTGTACCTATATTCAGGCTTTCAGGGAGTAACATACAGAGTGAAAAGGTTATATTTAGGAATATATACACATAGATAAGTGCATGTAATAACAACTAGTAATAAAAGAGGCTGTTAATTTGAAGGAGAGTAGAGAGGGGTATATAGCAGAGTCTGGAGGGAGAAAAGGAGGAGAAATGTTTTAATCAAATTATAATCTGTGAGTGTGTGTGCGTGTGTGTGCGTGTGTGTGTGTGCGTGTGCGTGCATGTGTGTGTGTGTGCGTGTGCGTGTGTGTGTGTGTGTGTGTGTGTGTGTGTGTGTGTGTATGTGTGGATGTGTGTGTGTGTGTGTGTGTGTGTGGTTTTTCAAGATAGGGTTGCTCTATGTAACAGCCTTGGCTGTCCTGGAACTTGCTCTGTAGACAAGGTTGGCCCCTATCTCTCAGAGATTTGCCTGCCTCTATGTCCCAACTCAAATTATAATATTTTTTAAAAAGCCCATGCCTGTAATTCCAGCATTTGGAAATCTGAGGCAGGAGGATATCCTTAAGTTTTAGCCCAGCCTGGGCTACAGAGTAAAGCTCAGCCTCAATGATAAAATAAAATAAGATGCACTAAACAATTGTTTCTTTCCTGACTTTGTTTACTTATTTTCAATGTCTTTGAGGCATATTGGGTGGCTATGGTTCATTTTCATTATAAAGGTGAGAAAAAGGCTGAGAACCAGGCAGGTGGATTTATTTATGTAGGAAAACCCAATGCATTATAGTGGCTACTCTGTTCATCCCTGTGAAACTCTCCATGCACTAGCTGTTTGCCATGGCCAGAAAACATGGCCACCTGTGTGTGTCTCCATCCATGAAGAGAATAGATGTATGAGTATAGCCAGAAGTTTTCCCTGGCTCCTGCAGTCCCATGGCTTGTTTATAAAATAATCGCACTGAGGCTTAGTATTAATTATAACTGCATGGCCATGGCTCAAGCTAGCTCTAATATCTTAAATTAACCCATAATTCTTATTTAAGTTTAGCCATGTGACTTGGTACCTTTTCACAGTTCTGCCTTTACATCATGCTTCTCATGGCTGTGGTGGCTGGCAGCATCTCCTGACTCAGGCTTCCACTTCCCAGAATTCTTCTCTCTGCTTATCCCACCTACACTTCCTGCCTGGCTACTGGCCAATCAGTGTTTTACTTATCAATTAATCAGAGCAACACATTCACAGCATACGGAAAAGCATTCCCAGCAAGGGAGTCAGACAACACTGTACAGGTGGGCGTTCCCAATGCTTAGGAGGTCTCTGCTGTTGTTCATTTTAAGCTGCATCAGAATTGCCAGCACATCTGTCAAGTTCAGTGTAACTGCATTTATGTTGAGTTCTGTGATCCACTTGGACTTGAGCTTTTGCATGGTGACAGATATGGATCTATTTGTAATCATTTACATATCAACATACAGTTAAGCCAGCACCATTTGTTGAGGATACTTCCTTTTTCCCATTGTACAGTTTTGGCTTCTTTGTCAAAAATCAGGTGTTCATATGTGCGTGGATTAATGTCAGGGTCTTCCATTCAATTCCATTGGTCTGTATGTCAGTTTTTAATTCCAGTACCAAGCTATTTTTATTACTACAGCTGTATAGTAGAGCTTGAGGTCAAGGGATTGTGAGGCCTCCAGAGGTTGCTTTAATTATACAGGATTCTTTTAGCTATCCTGGGTCTTTTGTTTTTATGTATAAAGTTGAGTATTGTTCTTTCCAAGTCTGTGAAGAATTGTGTTAGGATTTTGATGGGGATTGCATTGAATCTATAGATTGCTTTAGTAAGATTGCCATTTTTACTATGTTAATCCTACCTATCCATGAGCATGGGAGATCCTTCTATTTTCTGATATCTTCTTCAATTTCTTTCTTTAGAGAAACTTTCTTAAAGTTCATATCAAACAGATCCTTCACTTGTTTAGTTAATGTTATCCCAAGGTATTTTATATTATTTGTGGCTATTGTAAAGGGTGATGTTTCTCTGACTTCTTTTCCATCCCTTTTATTATTTGTATATAGGAGGACTACTGACTTTTTTGAGTTGATCTTGTATCCTACTACTTTACTGAAAGAGTTTATCATCTGTAGGAGTTCCCTGGTAGAATTTTGGGGGTCACTTATGTATACTATCATATCATCTGCAAGTAATGAAAGTTTGATAGAAGAGAAAGTAGGAAGTACTCTTGAACTCATTGGCTCAGGAGATCACTTCCTAAATATAACACCAGTAGCAAAGACGCTGAGAACAACAATTAATAAATGGGACCTCTTGAAGCTTTTGTAGGGCAAAAGACACAGTCAATAAGACAAAAAGACTTAAAGACTAAAGAATGGGAAAAGGCCTTCACCAACCCCACATCTGACAGAAGACTGATCTCCAAAGTATATAAAGAACTCAAGAAATTAGAATCAAAACACTGAACAATCCATTAAAAAATGGACTAAAGGGCTAAACAGAGAATTCTCAACAGAAGAATCTCAAATGGCTGAAAGACATTTAAAGAAATGCTCAACATCCTTAGTCATCAGGGAAATGCAAATCAAAATGACTCTGAGATACCACCTTATACCTGTCAGAATGGCTATGATCAAAAACATTAATGACAGTCTATGTTGGAGAGGATGTAGAGTAAATGGAGCACTCCTTCACTGTTGGTGGGAGTGCAAATTTGTACAACCACTGTGGAAATCAGTATGGCGGTTTCTCAGAAAATTGGGAATTGATCTACCTCAAGACCCAGCATACCACTCTTGGGCATATAGGCAAGGAATGCTCAATCTTACCACAAAGACACATACTCAACTATGTTCATAGCAACACTATTTGTAATAGCCAGGAACAGAACCTGGAAACAACCTAGATGCCCATCAACTGAAGAATGGATTAAGAAAATGTGGTACATATGCACAATGGAGTACTACTCAGCAGAGAAAAATAATGACACCATGAAATTTGCAGGCAAATGGACAGAATTAGAAAATATCATCCTTGGTAGGGTAACCCAAACCCAGAAGGACAAACGTGGTATGTACTCACTCATAAGTGGATTCTAGATAGAAAGCAAAAAACAATCAGACTGTAACCCACAGAACCAGGGAGGCTACATAGCAGGGGGAACCCTAGGATGACTGTGGCTTATAATAAGTTTTGGTTTTACTCAACCACTGGGCAAGCCTAAGTGAAACATTTCACTATTAGGATAAGAATTTGTACTGTATCAAGCTGATGACAGAAAAAAATAAATAAAAAAAAGAATTGCCAGCACTAAGTGCGGGTAACTCTGTGCCTCCATATCCTATGGGAAGCAGTTGTCACTTAGAATAGAGCCCAAAGTTTAGTTCTCTCTCTTTTCCCTCTTGATAGCAATAAAATACCAAGCTCTGTAGAATTTCAGAGTTTTCTGCAATTTCAAAGGTCATTTAGGCTGGGCATATATCTCAGTGGTAGAGGAGCCTAGCATGTGTGAGGCCCTGGGCTCAGTCCCTCAGCATGGGTGGGAGGGTTGGGGGAGACAGGTCCTTTGTTAACTGATCTCCCACCTCTGGAAATGTGGCCCAGAAGCAATGTGACTGAGAAAGCAGTGTCTTCCCATGTGGGCACTTGTCCTCCTTTAGTTAACACAAAATGCATCATCCTGTTTCATGCAAACTTATCTGCAGGAATTCCAACAGAAAAGGAAAGAAAAGAGGCACTGAGGTTTCCCTCAGAGCCACTGAGGTGGCTTAGCGGGTGCTAAGGATGCAGGTGAGGATGCCTTCTGTCCAGTGTGATGCCTTGAGATTGGTCTGTTCCACGTGCGTGTCTTTGTGTCTTTGTGTGTGTGTATGTGTGTGTGTGTCTGTCTGTCTGCACATATACACACTTATGCACATACACACTCATAAACATAACAAAAATTTTATTCAAAAAAAGAAAAGAACTATCTATTTGTCTTAAAATATTTACAATCAACAGTCTTATGAAACTTATTTTCAGTATTTTTCCTCTTGCTTTCTTTTGTGGTGTTTGGATTCATTTACAGACTAACTAGTAAACCTACCTTCTCTTGGTTTTTCACTGAGCATTTTGATACAGTTGAAATGAATTTTCAATTTTAATTTTTCATGGATCGACAAAATTTGACATCATAAAATGAAAACAGTGATGGGAGAGCCAGCTTTTTCAGGGTTAGCCTTGCATTATGGGTAGCAAATTGTAGATACTTCTTGGACCTCATAACTGGTCCTGCAAAGTCATCATCAGAGCAACTCTGTTTTCAGGCACACTCACTCTGGAAACCATGCGGCACAAAAGAGGTACAAAAACAAGGATCTCTCTTGGCAGACTATCTTTCCAAGTCAATGTTAATTTAGGACAGAAATATATTGAAATATAAATATGGGAAATGTACAATTTTTTCCATCTTTTTCTCAGCTTGGTCACTGCCAGCCTTGAACCTGCCTTTGGTTTGCTGTGAAGAGAAAGATCACAAATGTGACCAGGGGCCCCTCATAGTCAGTGGTTCCAAGTTTCTCATTTTAGCCAACAATGGCAGTTACCTGATTACCCTACTATGTCTTAGATCTGTAAGCAATAGTTGCATGCTCACAGATATGTTGGGGTTTTATTTAAAAACAAAAACTAAAACTAAAACATGGAAATGAGACTTGGGAAGAAAATCTGCACACTCTAAAGAATGCAGTTTAATTTGGCTCTATCTGTTTTTTTCTCATTTGCAACAGTATTGGTTCCTGATTCCATTCACTCAAGCCCCCAGGTTACTACTCATAATGGGTGGCAACAGCCCAGAGAAGCTCCCTCCTCTTTCCTTTGTCCCAAAGTAAAAGAGAGCTCAGATATTTGGGAAAGCAGCAGGTTTCTCACAGATTGAAATGTCTTGGGTATTTCCCAAGGAAATTTTGGTTGCTAATAGACAGAGTCATAGTCATAGGTAAGCCTGTTTTAATCAGAAATCATCTAAGCCTCATTAACCTGAGATCCCCAACCCCTGATTCCCTAAACTCTTTCTAAAGATGTCCTTCCTAGTGGCAATTCCCCGCCTAGGACTATGAGCTTCCTGTTGACTTAGGAACTGAGTTCTGCAGTGAGAAAAGAATCAGGTTATAGGGCAGTATCCTTATTCTCAGCAGTCAACTGAAACCTGATACAATGAAAAAAAAAAAAAAAAAAAAAGGTAATGCTGTGCTTCTTCAAACAAGAGGAGTCTGCATGCAGCTTCTGTTAGACCTGCATTAGAACCAGAGGGAGCCATAGATATGGTGGACACCTGAGACTAGAAACGTCGTACTGATTCATCCAGCAATGTTGCTTAAATATAATTATGTAAACACTAACAAATAATGTGCATTTAATTTGCAATTCATTTCCTCAGTAGCCTCAGCATTTAGAAGACAGCGGCAGGAGGATTGGAAGTTTGAAGCCATCTGAGGTGCCGTTCTAAATACAGAAAGAGAGAAACAGAGACCCAGTGTCATAAGATATAATTTTTCTTTTTGTAATTTAGTTAAATAGTTTCAACAAACATTCGAAAACTAAAAGACTGTACAATAACAGGATAGCTACCTTATTTTTTATTTTAAAAAGATTCATAGTGTCAAATAAATGAGACTCTGAAGACAGCTGGGGACACCAAAGCACAAACTTTAAGAATTTTAAAAATGTGCCATTTTCTAGGGACATAGACTTTGATGGAATGGAATGGAACTTTTATGTAGGTACAACTTTTTAAGGCAATTTTTCATCTTTTGAGAATCTGCTTTTATAGAGATATGACACACATACAAATATGACTCTTGCAGATAATTATAATAAATTTCTTTTCATGACAGAAATAAGCTCAAAGAAAAACAGCAGATAACCAACAGACATGGAGGGTGGAAAGGTGCTGAAACCTAGAAGCCCAGCTGCTGTCTGGATCTTGGATGTTCTCAAGTGTCCACGTGATGAACTGTGCTTCTGAGGGAGATGTGGAATCTTTAGAGGGTGAAGCATGATGACACAGCCATAGTTTACTTGGGGACATGCCTTTGAAGGGGAATAAGCAGCTCAGAAGCTGCTCATTTATCTGCTTCTTGTCACAATGCTCAGGATAACAAAGAATCAATCAGTAGCCAGACTTCCATATGTTCCTGACTTCCCCAGTTACTCAATGTTCATAGTAAGAACTAGTTTTGTGACTCAGACAAGATCAATGATTTTGTTAATATTCGGAAGCACATAGCCAATGTAAAATGTAGCAGAATAAAATGTGCCAATCTAGCAAGATAACTTCTCTTTGGTAATATTATTAATGTGTGTTGCTCAAATATCTGTTTCTGCTTAGTTGTCTCAAGAGACAGGAAGACGTTCACTGAATGTGGACCAAATGGCAACCCTTTATCAACCATTGGTACAGTCTGGTGGTGACATTTCTGTTTCCTTCTATAGGATCACTTCTGTATTTCAGGCATGTCCTTAAGTTTAGAGCTTCTTAGCGCTCTCTTCTTTAGTTTCATTTTCTCATCTTAGAGATTTTTAGACTTCTTCATCTCACTTTCTGTGTCTCTGGCTGGTCTTACCTTTGTTCCGGCTCATTGTTTCCTGTGTGAGTCATGGCCGTATCTCCTGCCATCTTGATCATCAGAGCATTTCCCACCATCCCACACTCACTTGAGAGCACTGTGGGGTTGGCTCACATACTTACCTCTCTGGTTTTTAGAGATTTTACTATTTTAGCCATCTTGAGATTTTTCTTTCTTTCAAAGTCATGTGTCAATACACAGAAAAGAAATTATTTCTAAGGCTTGGTAGCAGCAAGAATATTATAATAGTACAATTTTGAAGTAGCTATAACTTCTAAGGAGAAATGTTTCATTTAAAAATACTTGAGACTTTAAAAATAACAATCATAGATTCATTAGAATGCCAACATATATACATACATTTCTAAATTAAGAGTGCCAAGGATAAATAGAAATTATTAAAAGCAAATATTGGTGAATTGTGCAAACAATGGACCAGAAAAAAATTGGAAGTATGCCAAAAGAGAAGAAAAAGTCACCACCACAGAATAATAACTATATAGACATGCAATTTATCATTAACAATAACAAAGGCCAGGAGAGGGTGTCTTCTGGTTAATGAAAAAATATAGAATGTTATACCTAGATAAATAAATTTTCTCTCTCTCTCTCTTTTTTTTCCCCCCCCCGTGGAGTTGCTGAACCCAGGGTCTTGTGCTTGCTAGGCAAGCACTCTATCACTGATCTAAATCCCCAACCCATTTAGATAAATAAATTTTAAGAATGAAAGCCAAGTGGTGATATCACTTGTAGACTCAGCTTAAGAAATACTAAGGATACTCTAGGAAACAGAATTAAATTGAGACAGATTTAGTGAGATGAACTTTAGAAGTTGCATTAAATAAGATGGGAAATTCTGGTAAATTTAATGTATGCAGTTGGATCCTCAGTGAAAACAAATTTTCTGGGACCTCATGATTACACCTGGAAAGCAGAGAGAAGGCTACGGAAATGGCTTGGTAGGTGAGGTGTTTGCTGGGTAAGCATGAGAGCCAGAACTGAACTGCCTGCTATTAACTTAAAAACTCAGACGAAGCAGTGCACACCTATAATGCCAGCACTGGGGAGGCAGAGACAGGCAGATCTCTGCAGCTTGCTGGCCACCCAACCTAACCAAACTGGCAAGCTCTGAATTCGGTAAGAGACAACTTTGTCACAAAAAATTAGGCAAAGAGTGATTGAAAAAGACATCTGACTTTGATTTCTAGTCTACACCACACAAAAAATAAACAAACAAACAAACAAACAAATAAATAAATAAATAAATAAATAGGGTCCTATTTTGCCACACAGTTGCCAGTATTGAAACAGCTTGTACTCCAGCAGGTGGTCTTGGGACTCACTGCAACATGCATCCCAGGCTGCATCAGTACATCAGTTCAATATTAAAACAGCACTGGAAAGAGTACGGGCCACTCCTACTGGCTTAATGGGAAGCTTTCCTGGCCTTCCATGCTGGAGCAGGGCAGTTTTCTTCTGAGGATTCTGAGTCCCACATTCCTCTTCTCCAACCCCAAGTGCTCCTGTCCTCTCCCCGCTTTGCCTCTTGGCTCCACAGTCTCTATCTCTGCAAAGCCTAGCACCTTCTTTTATAAAGTGCACAGACACATGCCCACAACTGAAAAGGGTCTTCTTCAGAAATAATTAGAGTTATCATTATGAGTAGCTGAGCGTTTCCTTCACAAAACTCTGTTCCTCGCCCTGTGTGCTGAGAAGCACAAGAAACAGGAGCATCCTAGGGAGAAAGATGCACTTCTTGCTCAAGAGTCTAAATCACATTTTCCATTACAAAGAACCAGAGATCCTTGAAGAAGAAGAAGACGAAGAAGAAAAATCTCATTTTATTGAAAAGGAAATATGCAAAATGAGCTTCACATATCAAATATAAGCCAGAAACCAAGGAAGTTATTTAAAAACCCTCACCATTGTAAGCCAGGTTAACCTGAGCAAATGAGGAAAAAAAAAAAAAACCTATTGAAGTAAAACTATTTTAACATCTCCATGTTCATAGTAATATATTTTTGAAGTCTATGATACTGCACTGAGTACAGCTTGCTTGGTAGAGTGTTTACCTAACTTAAGCAAACCCTGAGTTTTATCTCCAGAGATGCATGAACTTGGTGTGGAAACACCACATGCCTGAAACGCAGTATTCAAGAAATGGAGGAAGAAGAATCCAAGGGTCAAGGTCATCTTTAGCTACATAAGACATTGAGATCCAGTTTCAAAAGTAAATAAAAACAAACAAACAGAATAACTACTGACAAAAACACACAACACTACCCCACTCTATGATATTGTCATGGTATTAAAATATTAAGTCTCAGAGAAGTCTCGGTGTTTACAGTGCCTGTCTTGCTGGCATGGAAACCTGAGTTAGACCTTCAGAACACTCATACAATTTGCTGCTACAATTATGTCCACCTGTAGTCCCAGTGCCACAGGCTGAAGTGGGGACAAGTGGGTCTTTGGGGCTGATGGCAAGCCAGCATAGCCTAACCAGCAAGCCTTAGGTCACTGAGGCCATGTGTCTGAGGAACACAACCTAAGATTGACCTTTTGACCTCCATAATACATACATGCACACCAGCCCACAAATAAACAGGAATATGCCTACACACAAAAACAAATTAGTAAAAATAAAAGTTTTAAAATACACTGGTCACGGTGATAGATGACTCACTTCTTATGAAAGCCGATAAAGAAAATCAAAGATTTGCCTCACCACACAAACTGTTACAAATAACTTGTGAGAGAATGTTCCTTAAAATTCACAAAAAGTTAGGACTTAGGGGCATGAAATAAATAATGGGTTCAGACAATAGTTATCAGAAAGATTAAAACCACTGGGAGAAATGTTGGTTGGTAATTTGATGCTGAATGGATGAGTTGGAATAAACTGAACCCACTAATTCACCCTGGCATCCCTGCAAAGGCAACAGCATCAGACCTTATGTGCTATTCTTTATTTTATTTATTTATTTAAAATGTTTTTTTCACTTTTCATACCAACCACTGTTTCCCCTCCCTCCCCTTCTCCCATTCCCCCGCTCCTGCTCCACCCTCATCCACTCTTCACAGGGGGTAAGGCCTCCCTTGAGTATTCAACCCAGGCTGGCATACCAAGTTGGGGAAGGACTAGCCACCACCACCACCACCACCACCACCACCACCCCTGCCACCTCCCCTCTCCAAATGCCTAACCCCCTTCCCATCCAGCACATGTATTCATCAAGGCTGAATAAGGCATTCCACCATAGGGAATGGGCTCTAAAATCCCAGTTCATGTACCTGGGATAACTCCTGGTCTCATTGCTAGGGAACCCACAAACAGATCAAGCCACACACTGTCATTCACATTCAGAGGGCCTAGTACAGTCCAATACAGGCTCCTCAGCTGTCATTCCAGAATCTTGTGGACCCACTAGCTTGGGTCAGTTGTCTCTGCAGTTTTTCCCAGCATGATCTTGCCCTCCCTGGCTCCTACAGTCCTTCATTCCTCTCTTCAACTCAACTCCAGGAGCTTGGTCAATGTTTGGCTATGGGTCTCTGCATCTGCTTCCATCGGTCATTGGATGTAGGTTCCATGATGACAATTAGGGTAGTCACCAATCTGAGTACAGGGAAAGGGTAGTTCAAGCACCCTCTCCACCATTGCTGAGTCTTATGGGTTCCTTGTGAGTTCATGGGGAATTCCCTAGCATCAGATTTCTCCCAAACTATATAATGGCTCACTCTGTCAAGATATCTGTTTCATTGCTCTTCCTCTCTATCCTTCCCCGAACTTGGCCATCTAGAACCCTCATGTTCTCACCCCCCATTCCTTCCCCTCTACTCCCCAGTTTACCCAGGAGATATTAACCCTTTCCACTTTCTGGGGCATACGTCTCTTAGGGTCTTCCTCTTTACCTAGATACTCCAGGATTGTGGATTGTAGCCTGTTTATCCTTTGCTTTATGTGTTATTCTTTAAGACAGTTGCCCAGAGGCTCTTACCTAAACAACCATAAGTATGCCTAGAATGAGTCTCTGGATGTCATTGCCAACTTAACAAGAAACACAGAGGAAAGGTGAAGGATCCAAATTTGCATATTAGAAAAAAACACTGACCAGAATCCAGAAGTCTTTCCACATGAGGAGAAAATGGTGGTCTCTAGAATAAACCAGAGAAATGCAAGGAAGGTAGGGGGGAGATAAAAATGGAAGATCAAAGACAGCCAAATGAAGGAGGTGGGTCCCACATGGCTATCAATTCAATTAAGACTAAAAGCTTGCATTTCCGGCAGCTCACCTTCCTACCTGTGAGCACATCTACATGTGCACAAACTAGGTTATTAAAAAAAATTACAGAACACTTCTAAAAGTTCATTCTCTTAGATTTTGATCATTTGTGGTCAGTCAACATCTTTGAATATAGTTCATATATTTTATTATGTACTTATATGTGTAGTCCCTCTTTTTCAAAGTTCAAGAGAAAAATAATTATATCTCTAAACACCCAAATACTGAGAATTCCAGCCATGAGGCTTACATATGTCTTCCATTTGGAAATAAGAAATAGCAAAAAGTCACCATTGGAGAAGGGCATTTAAGGCCATATAATAGAGGAGAGAAAAAAATAGTGTTATGGGACTTCTGTAATCAAATCTTGAGAGTTCATTGTTGATTTGAAATTGGTTGGGTTTTACATTGAAGGAGCACCTTCAGAGTCCAGCTTTCTGCAACTTCTGGAACCTTTTCTGCTTGATAGGGCTAAGATAACCATACTTTTTACAGCCAAGACCTCTATGTCAACCATGCTGTTTTCCTGGACCCATTGGTAAAGTACCCCATTTTTCTGCACAGTGGCATCCTTTTAACAAAAGAATGAAAGGTAATATTTAATTGTGAATTATGTTTTCATAGGACTCACTCATACTTAGGCAAATGTCTCAGATCTAGTTCCCCAACTCATGCAGGCTCATTTCTCAGTCCCCTCTCACAAAATGAACATTAAATTTCCAATCCTATCTTCTATTCTGGGGCTTACATAGGACTTTACCCTCTACAGTAGTAGTCAGCTAATTATACTTGGTTGCTTATTTTCATAGAAATCTATTGCAAAACAATATGGTCATTCATTTACGTATTACCTGTCATCACATTGGGTCTATAACCACAGAGCTGAATAGTTACAGAATGAACACTATGATCCCCAAAGCCTAAAATACATATCTCTTTATACAAAATGTTTGCCAGTTCTTGTTCCACAGGTTAGAACAGTATTTCTCGACATTAGTGATTATTTCTTCTTATTTAAGTTTAAGAAATAAGTAGAAATAGATCATGGGAAATGAGGAGGAGGGGGAGAAGTAGGAGTAGGTATTGTTTGGGAAGGCTGTGGAAGCTTGGAGGGAGCCTCACTGAAGGAAGTGAATCACTGGGGTCAGGCCTTGAGGTTCTATAGAATGGACTTAATTCTTGTCCACCTTCTACTTCCTGATTGTCTATGCAGTGTGACCAGCTCCACATGTTCCCGTTGCCAGACCTCTCCTGCCATTATAGACTATATCTTGTCCAACTGGAAACACAAATAAGCCCCCCCTCCTTAAGTTGCTTCTTGATAGGGATATTGTCACAGCAACTAGGACTGTAGGTGAGAAAACAAAAACAAAAACAAAAAACAACAACAACAAAAAAAAAAAACAGCTCCCTAGAACAGTCATGAGTTTTATCCTAGTCATTGTTCAGGCTTGTCCCCTTGCCCACATCTTGAGGTCATTTCTTTGGTACACACACAGTCTTCAGTGTACGTAGAAAGCTGTCTTTTCTTATGTCTTGCTCTATACATTCGAGGTCCTTGAAGAAGAATGTCCTCATTACTTTCATCCAAATGTCCCATAGTTCCCAGGAAACAAGCTTTCTCTTTGATTCCCACCACCACTGTTCTTGTTACAACTCTTGCCCCCTTCTCTCAAGGACCTTCACATCGAAGTTGTGTGTCTGGGTACCAGACTTGACTTCTCCTAGTACCAATAAGCCGATTTCTTCCTCCCAGTACCTAGTGATCCAAATCATCCCAGACATGTTGCACGATTTCAGGGAGTGACCTTAGAAAAAGCTGGCTCTTATCAGTCCAATGGGTGCAGGATGGGGAGTAAAGTCCTAGGGGGAAATGTCATTCTTTGTAATTACCCAGTTACACTGGAGATTAAGTGAACAGGTAACAAGACCACAAAGAGTGAGAAAGACTGAGCCAGACATAGGAGCAGAAATGAGATTTGAATGTATTACAGAGGACAAGAAGTCACCAAAGTGCCCCCCATAGAAGTCATAAACAGGTTTGTTGATATTTTCCCATAGGCTCATAGTATTTATTTGTAGTTTAGCAAATACTGAGTATGAAAACAGGTATAAGAATCTCTGAAACAAGTAATTACCCATAGCCTCTAACTTTTGTTTTCATTGAAGTTGAGCTCTAACTGGTATCTTTTCTCACATTATTAATGGCAGCCTTGCAGACTCATACACTGTCATTCAAGGTGGCCAGCAGTCTGTAGCTTGCTTTACAGATAGAATCAAGTCTACTATGTGCAAGCTGCTCACCGTTGCCTTCCTCTGTTCTGCTCTGGAGTCACCCATCACCAGCTTGTATATTAGCTATACTGCATCCCTCAGAAATGTGCTCACAAGACTGGCATCACTACAGAACATCTGAGCTTGTGTTCAGACACGGGCTTCCCAGGCCAATCAAGGAGCTGCAGTGGACAGACTATGGCAGTGTTAGCACAGACCTGTGGAAAGGTATGACTTATTTTAAGTTCATGTGCTATGCAAATTGGTGGTTAAAAGTAATGGTATTGATCTAGAGGGCCAGTGATGGCTACAAGGAACCAAATTGTATGTGCTTGTGTGTGCATGCCCATGAACACTTGTTTTCTGCTGTTTGGAAAGTTCCTCAGTGCTTACTTCAAAGCAGTTAATGTTTAAAAGAGTCAAAAACGGTGTCAAGGTTAAGTCAGGAAAATGAGAACCCTGGTCCTAACGGTTAGATTGCTTGATGGAAAGTTAATTCTGTGACATAGCTTTCAGACATCTCTAGACTATGCATGGCATTTATCTTTGACCTTTTCTATTTCCCTTGATGGTATAGACTCAGTCCTTATGCATCCCATCTAATCTCCCCAACTTTTATCTCGTATGCCAGCCCATATAATAAAAAGCAAAGACCCACTTGCTCATTGGGAGGAAACTGTCCATATGCTAATTAGCTGTGCCCACCTCCACATTTGATTCATTCTCCCTCCTGAGTATAAAAGATGTTTTGTATTTTCAAACTCAGCATTCTGGAATTGTTTGTATTCAGTTTCACCTGAGCACTGAGCAGACCCTTGGGAGAGGAGAGGAAACACAGAGAAAAGAGCAAAAATTGAGAAAGATGTTGGGTTTGGTTGTTTAAAGACTGGATGGATGATGTCATTACTCCAGTTTCAGGCCCATTGGCCTGTAGAATGAGTGCTCCTGGGTCACTTTGGGTTCTAGGGCACCAGCTGGGCTCCACACTCCACCCCTTCAGCTGCTGAATTTGTTTTAACTCCTGAGACAGTCTTTCCTCAACTAAGAGAGATTCTTGGGTAGTGAACCTTTTTAATTGTGTGGCATGCAGCACTATCTGTATTTATTTACCTGCTAACTACTAATTGATCAGTAGAAGTCAAAAGAAAGGTTCTCTACTCCCAAAAGACGAAACTTTCTTTTTACCCATCAATCTTCATCCACTCTACTGTAATTATGGATTATTTACACAAATCTCCTTTCCCTGGCAGCTCACAGCAAAGGTGTCTGCAGCTAAGAGATGAGATAGCATGCCAAGTGATCTGTCATTATGAAGGTCATTAGTCCGTAAGTACTTCAACCTGTCCTTTCTACAGTAGCCATCTTTGCTCTACTGCCAGGTCATGGAAGCCTTGGGGATTAGGGATTTGTTAGGAAAAGAAAAAAAAATAGTCTGCTTACATTTTGCAACCACACACACACACACACACACACACACACACACACACACACACACTCCAAAGCCCAAAGGGACAAACAATAATGAGAAAACTAAATCAGAAAGGTCAAATGATGTTTGGCTAAGACAGAACAAAATACCAAGGGGGAATCCTGCTTACTATCAGGAATTACAGCTATACACAAAGTTAAAGTATATGTCTACATCACTATCTTACCAACCCAGCTTCATTTCTTGCTATGAGCATTCCCTGTCAGCCAGTGTTAATGAGAAGATGAACAGGGCGCTTTGGCTCACCCAGTGTCTAAGCAGGGAGAGCCCCTGCAGGAATGCTGTTTCCTCCAATTTACTGTTTAAAAAAATACTGTGGCGTGCTGCCCTCTACTGGCTGTCCCTTCACAGATTCAGGGTGGCCAGCTCTGAGCCTTTGTCCCACCCTGGGCAGTGTCATTATGGAATGTGAAATGTGGAAGTCTCTAAACTAATCTTCACATCATCCTTTCAAAAGAATCAGCATAAGTTAACCATCACTGAACTCACACTTTTCTACCTTGTGAAGTTCTCAGGAGCCAATATTCTGTGGTCTTTCACTGAGGAGTGTGGAGCAGTGGGGCAAGTGCTTTAGACTGTAAGAGAATATATTCTCCTTGAGAAGAGAGACGGGCTGGGGACGAAGTGAGACCCAGAGTATGCAGCTGTGTCCTCTGAGGGCAATGATAGTGTGTGTGGGTGTGGGTGTGGGTGCGCGTGTGGTTGTTCCCATTTCTCTCTTAAAACTCATTAACCTGAAAACCCATCTTAATCTGGTTTGATGGTTCCCACATGCCAGATTACTTATGTCCATTTACATAGTAAATGTCATTGTGTCAAAAGTTAAAACCAAAATCTTAATCCAAGATCGACAGTTTGAGCTTCCAGCTTTCTCACTCTCGGGGCTAACTCTTAACTGACTCCAAAGAGTGAAGGAAATAAAAGAGAAGGCATTATGGCTTGGATGTGTTTGGCATGCTTCAGCACTGGGACCTGACCTCCAGTTAGCCTCCAAGTTTGACAAAGAGAAGCAACAGCTTAGGACTGCAGAAGAACAGGGCTCAGAAGGCTCCACACAGGCTGCAGCAGGCCTGCATCTAAACTAGCTGATCAGGTCCCGTACATGTTAATAACACTGTTTGAAGTGGCATGTGGCTCTACCAGCCACGCCTCAGTTAGAGCTGCTTCTATAGCCCAGCTGCTAGTCGCTGTCTCTGGGATCCATTTATAAATAATTGAAGTGTTTAGTGTGAAATTACCACCATGTGCATGAAAGAGATCATTGTGTGAGTGCCCATCAGATGGGGAATCCCAAATTACTGTTAGATGGAGAAGATGAAGCAGGCCATTTGCCAGGATGCCTGTGTCTCTGAGTGTGTTTCTGTGTATGTGTATCTGTCCCTGTATGTGTGTATCTTTGGGTATCTGAATATGTTTACGTGTGTCTTTGTGTGAATGTACCTTTGTGTGTCAGTATGTGTTCCTATACATGTCTGTTTATCTGTGTGTATGTGTATGTATCTGTATGTCTATGCACGTGTGTTTGTATGTATGTCTGTGATTGTGTGTATATCTGTGTGCATTTATATATTGATGTAGGTGTCTCTCTATGCATATTTGTGTGTCTGTGTATATACCTTTGTGTGTATACATATATGCCTTATGTACACATGTGTCATTTAGAATATGTCCGTGTACATGGGTGGCATTTAGCATATGTCTGTGTACACGTGTGTCATTTAGCGTATGTCTGTGTACACACATGTCATTTAGCATATGCCCGTGCACATGCACAGGATGCCTTCGCCATTGCTCCCTCATCTTCTTCCTGTGAGCAATCTAGGTCCAAGCTCCAGCTTTAACCTGAAGCTCTCTCAACTATTCTGGAAAAACTGGTAGAATAAAAGAAAAAGAAAATTGAGAAAAGGAAAAGCAAAATATCAGAGAAAGAGATACCATTGCCACCACATCAAAGAAATGTGCTATGAACAATTAAAAAAAAAACAGACACACACATAAACAGACTTCTCAGAACATTACTCTGAGAGATGTGAAGAATTCAAACTGCATTAGAAAGCAAAAGAGTGGAAAGAGTTTCACAACAGCATCATTTCAGAAATAATGATTTCTGGGTGTTGAGAAAGAACGGACATGCAAACTTCTTCCTCTTACACTGCACAGTCATTTCTTATTTTAATAACCTTATTCTAGAATGTGTAGGCCAGTCTGTGTGCTCAACCTGTTTGATGTACTGATCAAGTCAGTTTTCAGTGTACAAACTGGTAAATATTTCCATTTTTATCTCTTAAAAACAGGTCATTGTCATTATGAAGGGAAGTTCAAGTCTGAATTTTTAAGCAAATAGCTCCTTTAAAACATTTTAAAAGATGCTGATGGAACTAATTGGGAGAGGCAAGGTATTTTTATTTTACAAAAATAAGCTTTGTATTTCAGTGTTTCTAAACTTTGCTAATTTAACTCATTCTTCAAAGTAAGAAAAGATTGCTTCAAAATCATGTATTTTAACTAGCATTATTTGTTGCATCTTTTTTAGTATAAAGGATTCTATCAGCCCCATGAGGGTCTGATAGATCCTATAAAGCAGGGCCTCCCCTGGCAGAACATATAGTAGAGAGCATTGTTCCTGTGAAACAAACCCATGTTCATACATTGATTTTTTTTATCATATCTAATACCAAATTTCTGCACAGCTCTCTGCAACAAAGTATTCTCAACTCCCATTGAATCAGATGCATGGGAAATGCAATAGGTATGTTCTGCCTGAAACATTGTCATAAGAAGAGAGACACCACCCGTACCAGAGGCTGAGCCTACAACTCCAGTGACTTTGCACCAAGATTGTAATTGATCAACTCTGTAAAGTCCTCTACAGATTTTCAGCATAGTGAGAAATCCTGAGAAGGAGATGGAGTTCAATTGTTCTCTTTAACCTCCTGAGCCCAAACTATCAAAGGAGAAGCTTCTAGCTGCACTGGGATCCAAGATAAGGGAAAATGAGAAGAAAAGCCAGGCATATTTCTGGCATATTCAAATGTTTTATTACCTGAAACTACTGAAATAGATCAGTGTTGAGACGGGTGCTGTAATTGATGCAAATATCCATCATCAGCTCATGACTGCATCTCAGCTGTCCACGACAGTGACCTAAGTTCTAATGCTGCCCAGTTGATCATCTGCATGCTGCATTTCCAGGTCTCTTCATGTCCCTGTGTCCCATGGACAACCATGGGCATGACACATATGTTCTCCTTTTCTTCAAATTCAGCTTCCCTTGGGAACATAAGATGCATTTTTGATGACATAATGTGGGAGGTGAGGGAGTTGTATCCTCATAGGCAACTGTTCTGTACTCGGATAAATGTTATGTATGTCAATGGTATTGGCAGGAAAAAAAACAGGGAGGACTGGAAAACATTGGTCCAAGAAGGTAGACTAAAATAGGAAGTGTGTCTTAATCGTTACTTCATTTATTTCCTCTACTAACCTTTCAGCATCCCACTGAGATCTTGTGAATGTTTTCTATCTTTTGTCTCTTTATTGGTCCCTTGTTCTTTGAACCTTGTTCTAAGGTTGTGTATTGCTTTCACATCGACATCTGTAGATGCTCTAGAGGTCATGACCTGACATAGTAAGATGGTTTTTAACAGAACTACTGCCAGATAAGAAAACAGACCCCGTGTGAGTTAGTGCACATAAGCCAGCTACTTCCTGTCAATATACTCCTTCTTTCTCCTGTCTGCTGACTCAAATTATGGCCACTCTAAGAACATGGAACTGGATTTGAGAATATAGATCTTGAAAAGATCCAATCTTGTCTCTGCTTTTGGACCTTTGTGGGTCAGGTAGGGAAATGCCACATACACATAGAGGTTTGAAGATGATTAGAAAGAAAATATTATCTTGTTGATTTAATTAGTCTGTCAGTTACCATATAAAGGATGATCATTCTGGTCTTTGTTCAACACAAATGAACAAGCAAAATGTCATTGGACCATTCTCAAGAGGTGATATGATTTGAATCTCAAATGTTCCCTGAAAAACTAATTGAATCCTTGATTCCCAATATAACAGTGTCTAGAACTAAGGTCTTTCTGGCATGATTGAATTATGAGAGATCTAACTTCATTGATATATTGACCCAGTGATACATACAGAGCTTAGTAAGTTATTGAGAGGTAGAAGAAACTTAAGGTGGGGTCTGGTTGGAATAAGTAACTGAGGGCATCCCTTGAATGGTATAGTTTACCTTTGGGCCTTTTCTTCTGAAGCACTATTAGTTTCTTGGATATCATCAGTCTAGCTATTTTCCCCTACCATATATTCCTACTATGATATACTGCTGCAATTCAGACTCTGAAGCAGACAGGTAAGCAAACATTGATTGAGTCCTTTGAAATAAGCCAAAGTTAATTCTTCTTTCTAGTAACTTGACTTACTCGGGTGCTTTGTCACATTAACAAAAACCTGTCTGAAATATGCAGTGCCTGCAACTCTCCAGGTCATTTTCCAAGTATCAACAGTTTAAATGAAGCACCTGAATCCCCTAGTGAACACCAGCAAAGCAGCTTGGGATGGACAGACACCAGCTTCTGGTCCGTCTCATTGGTGTTTTTAACATGGGTGAGTCTGCATTGCCTCTTTGACATCAGGAGCTCCATCTTCTCCATTTGTTTTAAAGTACAGGCTCCTTGCTCTTCCTCTCTGTTCTTGATCCAGCTGGGATCTCTTGCTCCCCTAAGCTTTCTTTCCCTCAAACCTTGCCCTTCATTACCTCCACTCACATCCAGGTTATTCATGTAGATCTCATCCATTTCTGTCATTGGGTGATCCCTGTATCTTTTTTTAGGGTCCTGTTTCCTAGGTAGCCTCCCTGGAGTTGTGAGTATCATTCTTGTCATCTTTGTTTTACATCTAGTATCCTACTATGAGTGAGTACATACCATGTTTGTCTTTCTGAGTTTGAGTTACCTCACTCAGGATGATGTTTTCTAGATCCATCCATGTGGCCGCAAACCTCATGATGTCATTGTTTTCCTCTGCTGAGTAGTACTCCATTGTGTATATGTACCACATTTTTTTTTTATCCATTCTTCAGTTGAAGGGCATCTAGGTTGTTTCCAGGTTCTGGCTGTTACAAACAATGCTGATATGAACATAGCTGAGTAAATGCCCTTGTGGTATGATTGAGCATTCCTTGGGTATATGCCCAAGAATGGTATAGCTGGGTCTTGGGGGAGATGGATTCCCAATTTTCTAAGGAACTGCCATATTGATTTCCAAAGTAGCTGTACAAGCTTGCATTCCCACCAGCAGTGGAAGAGAGTTCCCATTGCTCCACATCCTCTCCAGCATAAGCTGTCTTCAGTGTTTTTGATCTTAGCCATTCTGATGGGTGTAAGATGGTATCTCAGAGTTGTTTTGATTTGCATTTCCCTGATAATTAGGGATGTTGAGCAATTCCTTAAATGACTTTCATCCATTTGAGCTTCCTCTGTTGAGAATTCTCTGTTTAGTTCTATAGCCCATTTCTAAATTGGACTTTGGGCATTTTGATGTTTAATTTCTTGAGTTCTTTATATATTCTGGATATCAGCCCTCTCTCAGATGTGGGGTTGGTGAAGACCTTTTCCCATTCTGTAGGCTGTCGCTTTGTCTTGTTGACCATATCCTTTGCTCTACAAAAGCTTCTCAGTTTCAAGAGATCCCATTGATTGATTGTTTCTCTCAGTGTCTGTGCTCCTGGTATTAAATTTAGAATCTGATATCCTATGCCAATTCATTCAAGACTGCTTCCTACTTTCTCAAATGAAGACCACATGAGAATAGGAAGAAGCAAAGTGCTAGAGAGGTCCCCAGAAAATCCACGAAGATACCTCCACTGCAGACTACTGGCAATGGTGGAGAGAAAGCCCAAACTGACGTACTCTGGTGATAGATGGCCAAACACCCTAACTGTCATGCTAGAAATCTCATCCAGTGACTAAGGGAAATGGATGCAAAGAGCCATGGTCAGGCCCCAGGTGGAGCTCTAGGAGTCCAATTGTCGAGAAAGAGGAGGGATTGTATGAGCTGAGCAAGAATTGTTGAGACCAAGATTGGAAAAAACACAGGGACAAATACCCAAACTAGTGGAAACACATGAACTATAAACCAAAAGCTGAGGAGCCCCCAACTGGATCAGGTCCTCTGGATAAGTGAGACAGTTGATTAGCTTGAACTGTTTGGGAGGCACCCAGGCAGTGGGACCCAGACCTGTCCTTAGTGCATGATCTGGCTGTTTGGAACCTGGGATTTATGCAGGGACACTTTGCTCAGCCTGAGAAGAGGAGACTGGACCTGCCTGTACTGAATCTACCAGGTTGAGTTGAATCTCCAGGGGAGTCTTTGCCCTGGAGGAGATGGGAATGGGGGTGGGGAGGCAGGGGCGGGGCAGGAGGGGCGATGACAGGGCAATCCATGGCTGATATGTAAAATTAAATTAAATTATAAAATTAAAAAAAATAAAGGTCCAGGCTCTAACAGAGTACCTTGAAGACAGTAACTTTCCTTTGTGTGTTTGCTGAATTGAATAAACATGTTTCCTACAGTGTGTGTTACAGTGTAAAAACAACTTCTATGACTCTAAAAGATTTACTTCTTTCTTCTTAACAGCTCAACAAAAATAATATGTTATTATCACTATCATGAGTGAAATGTTTGTATATTGATATGGACACATGAACAAAATTTGACTAAAAGGTCCATTTTTACTTCTTCTAGAAAGTGGGTCGTCACCCCCAAATAAAAGATTAAACCCCACATGATAAATGATGAGAATTTAATTGTTCTGTTGCCGACATTGCTGGCTAGGGAATCAGCAATCTTAAACACAGCAGAGGCACTGAGAAGATATTATTTTAAATCATTTTTTAAGGAATGATCTGCACTTTGAAGCAAAAAAGGAAAAGAAACCTGAGTTAGTTCATTCAATTTCTCACTGTACAGCTGAAATGGACCTTCCCTCTGAAATTCATATGATCTATAACATTCCATACCACAGGTGAGCCACGCCCTGAGGAACTGCTGAGATTCTGATTGTAAACTCTATGTCAGGATTGCTTTGTGTAGCAAAAATGTAAAGGCTTTAAAAATGGGTTGGATGAAATGTTTGTTAGGCACTCAGTCTTTAAACTTTCAGCAATAAAATTCACAGATGGAATCCTCTAGAATTAAATAAGCTAGGCATGCATTAAAGACATTTTCTATATCCTTATAGTATTACTCAAATTTAAAATGTATGAGAGACCTCTGGTTTATCTCTTTAAGTTTGAAAGCTGTGCTAGATACTACTTCTCTTAGAAAAGCTGAGCAATAACTTAAATTTCCCTTGTATACATTAAACAACAATAATGTCTTTTTATCTCATATACTAGTAACCACAATGTTATACTGAAGTATTGCTAGCTTCTTAAATGAGATTATCAATTTTTCAGGAATAATAAATGTGTTATTAGATAATATAGATGCCTATTTTGCTTTCTGTCCTTGAAATATTGGGATATATTCAATTTTAAAACTTTAAAGATAATACCTTAGCAACTGTTGGGAAAAATACAGACATGTCTATGATACACAGCACTCATTAGCAAGCAATCTACAAGTCTGTGTTCCGCCTCCATACAATCTCCATAATGATAGAAATGCAAAAGCTACCACCACACATCAGCAGAATCCAAGAATATACAAAACAGAGATTGGAAAGAGTATGGGAGGAAATGGACACTAAACGGCCTGGACATGGGAAAGGCATGGCGAAGAGCTTCCAGGGCATGAGCTTTCCTTTTGGATATGGAGTGTTAACATGTGTTTCATAACTGAAAACTTGCATGTTTTATGGAGAGATCATGAACCACAGCTTCTTTTTTTTAATGTAATTCTGCAATTAAAAAATAAGACGCGCCTGGCGGTAGGGGCGCACGTCTTTAATCCCAGCACTCAGAAGACAGAGCCAGGCAGATCTCTGTGAGTTCAAGGACAGCCTGGTCCCCAAAGTGAGTTCCAGGAAAGGCGCAAAGCTACACAGAGAAACCCTGTCTCAAAAAAACCAAAAAAAAAAAAAAAAAAAAAAAAAAAAAGACACACACACACAAAAAAAAACCTAACTTAATTTTCTCCCTACATATCATGTACAGGCTGAGATGAAGCAAAGAACATCTCTACTCACCAGTCCTTACCATGAGAACTGTAACAAAGGCCCTGACAAATGCTTTGGCTTCTTCACTCTGGGCTCCTGCAGGCCAGTAGATCCCAATCAACTGCAGATTGTGGTTGAGAAAATTACAGTTTGCCTATCAAATCTATGAAAAAAAGAATTGAATTTGTTTAGTTCTGTTGAACCTATTCAGTTTATATTTGCAACAAAGTAGGTAAGTAGCGATATAAGGCGGAGAATCATTGGTAAATACAGTATTGTTCTAGATTGTTAGATATGAAAGTATTTAACTACATGTGATTTGAGGCATATCTGAAGAAAGAGTGTAAAGTTAAAGTTAATGAAAACTTATGTAATGCCTACTGTATAATGCACTATGAGGGACCATTGAATGAAGTTTTCCTTTACATTTCTATTTTCTTTTATTTCTCTGATGTCTAATTTCTTTTTCTGTGCATGTGCATGTGATTTGGCTAAAGTACATGCATGGAAGACAGAGGAGGAAGTTGTGTCCTGCTCTCTGAGTCAGGAGCTAAGTTGGTAGCCAGCAGGCTCTGGCAATTCTCAAGCCTGCCTCCAAAAATGCAGGGGATTCATTTGCCTGGGTGGCCACATCCAGATGTAACCCAGGTTGTCATGCTTGCACAGTAAGTATTTCTTACCCACAGAGTCATCTCTTCAGTCAGTAAAGTGACTAAACTTTAAACTTGATTTACTTTGAACTAACTTAAAATCTATTCAGTTCTTACTTGAGATTTGGGGGTTAAACCTCATTCAATTAAGTCCACACTGAGACATAGCAGAATTTTCAAAGGACTTCTATCACACAGAGGAAATGGGCTCTGAGGTACACATAACTTCAGAGCTTTTCTTAATTTTTATTTATATAAAGAGGTATTTTCGGACCTCTAATGGCTCTAAGCATGTCTGCTGAAGGGCCATTATGACCCACCAGGAGTGAATGCCACGTGAGTTAACTGTGTCATCCATGGTTGGTATCCTAAATGACCAGAAGAACTGGGATTTATCTCCCACTGTGATGGCTGCATTTTTTCCTGATTCCTACATAGCTGAAAGACCTATTGGTCCTCATCCCTCTGTCAACCTCTCTGCCCCTCCCCAAACCAACAGTCTTTTTCTCTTAAGTAATTTAAGGGGACCAAGGAAGAGCTATTTGAAACACAGCCTAACTCCATTAAGGGCATACATTGCCTAGTAAACTACTATTTGCTGTTTTCACAGTTTTAGAGTGAGAATACAAGTGTAGATATCCCTATTTTAAAATCTCTTTATATTTAAATTTTCTAGCTATTTTCATCTTACACAAAAGACCGTATGTAGTAACTTAGTTTGCTTGTATTTATCATGAATATGGGAGACTAGGAGAATTTCAGACCTATCCCTTTGCTGATTCCAAATATTTCAAAAAATACGCTTATAGTTAAGGAATATGAAAGACATGTGAGGAAAAAATTACATTAATAGCCAGGTGTTGTGCTCCCAGCATCCAGGTGTTGGAGGTAGAAAAATCTCAAGTTTGAAGCCAGCCTGAGCTACACAATGAGGTTCTGTGCCAAATGGGGAGGAGAGGGAGAAATTGCATTAAGATATAGAAAAAAAGGCTTTTGGGTTGTGGGGCTGGGAGGAGAGAGGTTGAGAGAGAGGTGAGGACCAACAGGCCTTTCAGCTAAGAGTTTTATTAATACCACAACAGCTAGTACAATGAGGAAAATTCCAGCCCACCAGACCAAACAAATTATCAACTTTCAATTTTTCAAGGAAAGGCAGGGAGTCTTGTAGCCCAAGGAAACAGGCCTAGTTAACTGAGAACTGTAGTATATGACAGAGGTAGGAGGTATGAGCACATGTGACTTAGGCTCCACCACAGGGGTCACTATTACTGAGTGAGGGATATTAGGCTACACAAAGAGGTGGGCCATGAATGGCTATGATAGCCCAAGTTATGGGCCAAGATATTTGAAAATACTTGGCCTTGGACCAGCAACATTCTAACCTCTATGATCACTGATGTTCTAAACAGTTGGTGAGCTATTGTGAGTATCCCAGTGCAGTGAGGCTTCATTCTGGGATCTCTGGGAGCCTCAGGCTTGAGTTAGCATTATATCAAAGATAAATATAAATTAGTTAAAGGCAGGAAAACACAGATTTTATTTATTACTTTCTATTGCAGTAAAAGACAGAATCAATATAAACTGAGGTCAGCTCCTTCCAAACAAAAGTGAGAGCTTTTTAAATACTGGGGTTTGCTCATGAAAGGCACAGAGGGGCATGGAAGAGAATGAAAGGGAATGGGATGCCCAAGGCTAGAAGATCTAAGTTGGCTAATTGGTGTTTATGTTTAGGACCAACAACTTCTGGACCTCTATGATGGGCAGTAGTGGCACAGATTAAGAGATAGGAATAATAGTCAATTCCTTGTGTCTTTCCATTTCAATGATCAAAAAATTATATCTCAAAAGGTATAGAGAAAATTGGTAATTGCTAGCTCCTTTAATTGAACATTTTATGGATGGAGTCATCCTAGGAACAGTTGTTTAAGTTGGTAAATTCCCTGAAATCTTTGTCAGTAGGACTAGACCAGTCTGAGGCACTCTTAACTATCCAGTGTCCTATAAGAGACTGAAGGTCAGATGAGAGCGTTGCCTAGCTAGTTAGGTATCAGCACTTGCAAATTACAGAGGATACTGCCATGTCCCTCAAAACCTGATGTTGTAACTGCAGGAATTTGATTACTGGTTAAATCAATAGGACTTCAATATATCTCTGGCCCTGGTGTTCTGAATTGCTAGGAAGATTGTAAGATTATGACCTAGTGGGAGGCTTTCTGGTAAAGAACAAAGCCAACCTCAAGAGTTCTTGGGAATGAGGCTGCCAGTCACCTGGACAGCAAAGCAGGCCCTGGGAAGCTGTGTACTCCAGAAACTTAGAAATACTTTAAAGCTCATCTGTAAGTGGAGGCTGCTGCAATGGTCCTTTGGTCCCTGCCCACCCTCAATCAGCACACCTATTACTCTGTAATAAACTTGTGTCTCTTCTACAGTGTCTGTGTGTCCTGTTTGAGTTCATTCCACAAGATCACAGGTTTAGAAAACTGAGGGAAGGCCAGAGAGGGACCCCAGTCACAAAAGCACCTTCTACTGTAGCACAAAGTCAAGAATTGAGGAGGTACAAAGGGTGTTAATTTGTGTAATAATTTGTTTTTATCATGTGTATGGACAAACGATTAAAAAACAACAACAACAAATGTTGGTGCAACATACTATGGCCAGTGGCTCTACCTAGTTTCTTATAGTTCTGTCCTGGTCATTTAAATGTTGGCAGCTGCATTTCTCTGATGGTGGGTTTTGATGTTTATTTCAAAATACCTGAGTCATAGTCTGTGAGATGTGCTTCAGACACAATCTAGAGTGTCTCTGTCTTTCCATGTCACATGATGGTGCCTGTATTTCCACCCTTCCTTTAAAACACGCACACACGGGTTGTGGATTTAGCTCAGTGGTAGAGCACTTGCCTATCAAGCACAAGGCCCTGGGTTCAATCCTCAGCTCAAACACGCACGCACACACACACACACACACACACACACACACACACACACACACACAGAATTTTAAATTGGAAGATTGTGAGAGTATTTCTCTGTGAAGTCTTCTCTGGATTTCATGGAAAAATTGAAAGTGAGTCTTTGTAAATGCATATAAAAATTAAAGGTTCTCAGTCTATCCAAACACAGATTGATACTGTTTATATGCCATCATGCCATCACGTGCTGTGGCCTCTGCAGTGTTACACCTCATCACAAACAGTTCCCTCTGAGCAATAAGGCACCAGTGGAAGGCTGGAGCCAGCAGTTCCCACTGTTTAGGAACAATATTTGAGGAAGTTTTAGCAGGGGGCCAAATTCTAAAGTGGTGAAACATAAAGAGTCTTTATAAAACATTACCCTTGATGCTTGTTTGCTCTCTGAAAACTAATTTCAATCTATGGCTTGATGTTTATAAATAGGACAGGCTCATAGTGCGAGAACTCCATTCCAGCTTACAGCAAAGTTTGAGCTACAATTGAAACAAAACAAAACAAAACATTGTTGTATATGTAATATATATATGGTTCTCAACCTGCAGATCCCAACCTCCTTGTGAATCATATGACACTTTTACAGGTGTTGTCTAAGACCATCAGAAAACACAGATATTTACATTAAGGTTCACAATGCTAGCAAAAATCACAGTTATGAAGTAGCAATAAAAATAACTTTCTTCTTGGGGGGTCACCTGTTTTATTGCATCTGGAGCTTAAGAATTTGAGATGGAGATTAAGAAAAAAATAAAAACTACAATAATAAAATTAGAAATGAAAACAAATATGTAGAATGGAAAATTAATTACAAATTGCTGAATTAGAAAGGCTGTCCAATGCTATATTAAAATCACAAGGATAGCAAGGTCTACAACGACCTTACTGTTTCAGTGTTTTCCAATATTACAATGTATTTTCCTCCATACAGTCATCTCCTTTAAATAATAATTTGTATGACAAAAATACATAATGTTGTGTATTACAGAGATAACTTAGTTGGTCTTCACCCTCTGCCTAGCCAACTTTTCTCAATAAAAGTCTCAGTGGGGACTATTTCATGTTATAAAGGACATACATTCTCTGACACAGCTATCTACCCTGTGGTTGTAAAACACACTTACAATATGTGAAAGAGCACGGCAAGGCTCAGATAAGCAGTATTTATGGACTTTGAATTTTGAATTTGACACAATTTCCACACATCCTGTAATACTTGTTTCTCCCAGTTACTGAAACATGAACATCCTGAGTTTGGCACCATGCAAAAGCAGAGGCTGTGGTCCACTCGCCTTTCATCTGTTGACAGGCATTTGTTTTTTGTTACTGATTATTTTACAACTTATTTTATTTTGAGTGTTTGCCTGTATGTGTGTCTGTGCACCACATGTGTGTTTTGTGCTTTGGAGGTCAGAACACGTTGAATCCCCTAGAACTGGAGTTAGAGTTGGTTGTAAGTCACCATATAGAGCTGTGAAGCAAACCAAAGTCTCCTGTAAGAGCAACAAGCACCCCTAACTAATGACCCATCTCCTCAGCCCCATTGAAGATTATTAATAGTTACCTTTAATCCCTTTAATGGTTGGTAATATTTATTTTTAATGAAGTTTAACAAGTTTGAAAAATAAATCCTTATTGTGGATATCATTCTGTATAAATAAAAGTCTGATTGCCCAGTAGCCAGGCAGGAAGTATAGGCAGGACAAGCAGAGAAGAGAATTCTGGGAACAGGAAGGCTGAGTCAGAAACACACTGCCAACCACTGCCATGACTTGCAAGATGTAAGGTACTGGTAAGCCATGAGCCACATGGCAACTTATAGACTAATAGTAATGGGTTAATTTAAGATATAAGAACAGCAAGCAAGAAGCCTGCCATGGCCATACAGTTTGTAAGCAATATAAATCTCTGTGTGTTTACTCGGTTGGGTCTGAGCGGCTGCAGGACTGGTGGGTGAGAGAGATTTGTCCTGACCTCGGGCCAGGCAGGACTGGAGAAAACTCCAGCTACAAATGGCACCAGAACATGGACAGGAATTTCCACTTACAACATGAGAAAGCATTTAAAAAAAAAAAAGATGCTAAAACAGCTTCCCGGTTGTCTCTCTCAATTTAGCAGCAGACTTCAGGCTTGAGCTACTATATGGCAGGTTCCTGGTAAAAGTGCTTGACCTACAGTATGGCAGGAATGAGGTGTCTACAATGGGCACATTAAGCTGCATGATGGATTTAGTCTTTGTTAGTAAAAAAAAAAAAAAAAAAAAAAAAGGTTTCTGGGCTACAAGTGCTTTGATAGAAGCATAGAACCACTGTTTTTAAGAGTTTATGGCTCCCAGAACTGGCAGTAAACGTACCAACACCATGTTAAGAAGCTGAGGTGGGCAGAGCCACCAGCCAAAGCTGCTATTTTAGCCCTAGTAATGCTGCAGTTTAAAACCATAGATTCACAATAAGACAGATTCAGATGGAACAAGACTTTAAATGCTTTATAATGTATGTAATAATGTACATAGGCTTGAAAGAGAGAGAAAAATGAATATATGCAGTTATATAAACAAATAAATAGTTTTTAAAAATAAAGTCTTTAAAGAGACAGTAATGATAGTATAAAAAATAAGTCACATAAAGATGGATATCACACAGAGAATATGCATTGTGTTGTCTTTGGGATTCTTAACTGCAGAAAAACATTTGATCATAAAAGCTGTTGAGATAAGCTGATATGTATATTTTAAATGTACCTTGACTTCAAAATTTGATGTAAGAATATGTTGCTTTGGAAAGGAGACTCTGCTTTTGTTTCCACAGAAAGCCAGAGGCTAAGGATTTTTTCCAGATATCCTTACGATACATCAGGTTTGACCAGCCAAGACCCCCTGAAAGGTCTCCAATGACACCATGGCCCAGATGATACAACATCCAGAATGGTTTCAAGGCAACTGGCTCAGATGATACAGCCTCACACACTACCCAATAAGGCTAAAATTTTCTTTATGTCCCCATAAAATACAGTGCCCCTATCCAGCAAGAAGTAGTAAGAGAAGCTATGCCCAAATTCCCAACTATATCAAGCTGGCTTTGGAGATGGAATTGACTCTCAATCCTTCTCTAAACCCAAACATATTGCTAAAAAAAAAAAAAAAAAAAAAAAAAAAAGTTAAGAGATTCTTCTGTCCCATATTAAAAGAGCCCTCTGGTGTGGGACAGGTTGATTATAAATGTAAATGCAATCTCTTTCTAAAGAAAAAAGGGAATATGATATAGATATGATAGGATAAAAGGGTATATTATTGAACCTACTTATAAAGAGCAATTTGTTTAAAATGTTTTACATTGCTATGGATTTTAGTTTATTGATACAATTTTAAAATTAATTTTGTTATATTGTATATATATTTCTACTCTCATTTGAGATATTAAGTTTATGTATCTCATTTCGATGGTAATGGATGGTTAAGAAATACAGATTAGCTGGGCCATGGTCACGCACGCCTGTAATCCCAGCACTCAGGAGGCAGAGGCAGGTGGATCTCTGTGAGTTCGAGGCTAGCCTGAGCTACAGAGCTAGTCTAGGACAGGCTCCAAAGCTACAGAGAAAACCTGTCTCAATAAACCAAAAAACAACAACAATAACAAAGAAATACAGATTAATAATTAGTCTTCTATGATAGTCAAACTTGTAACATGTTAGTTAAGTTTTCTAGGTATACATAGATATATTTCAGATAGATAGGTAATCTTCAAAAACTTCAAAGACCTATAGAATATGGCATTTTAAATGTTTTAAAAAATTTAGACTCTCTGGACAGTGAGACATGCCTGCTCCTGGCAGCACCAATTTACTTCAGAGAGGAGGATGGGTATCAAAGACAGTCTGTATGGAGTTTATATTCTTGACAAAAATACCCATTTGGGCAAGAAACTATTCTTGCCTGGACTGCTTGATCAACTGGACATGCAGGACCCATAGGAAGGTAACCACTGAACTTTGCTTGGCAAAATGGTCCTTCAGGTTCCTCCTTTGCATAGGAAACTGCCAGACATTCTACAGAACACAGAGAAAAGTGACTGAGAGACTCTAGGTCTGTGAGCTGAAGACAGATGCCTCAATTTTACAAAAGAACTTTGGATGACTGTTCGGGTTGCCAGCTGTCTCTGTCTATTCTCGCAAGACTGTTTTTATAACTTAGATTTTATTTTTGCTTTTTTTTTTAATGACTATGAGACATGTCGGCTCCTGGCAGTACCAATATGCCTCAGAGAAAATATGGGCATTGAAGAAACTGCATACGGAGTTAACTTTCACTGTGGCAAAAGTTAGCCACTGGACAACGAAGTATCCTCAAATCAACTGCTGACAAACAGGAGAGGCAGGACATGAAACAAAGGACTACTGATTCTTGCCAAAACAAGTGTGGTTGTGGCTTTAACAAAACATCTTCTGAGGCCAGGACAATATGGCACCATCCCTGAAGTAGCCTTTGCAATCCAGAAAAGGTACAGTGCCCTTTTCTTAGAAGGCAGCTGAACAGGCAGTGGCTTCTGATGTGCAGTGGAACAGCAGCTGAAACAGTTATTCTTGAAGAGTAACTAAGCTGACAGAGTCTAACCTCTCAATGGTAGACTGGCATTTAATAAAGGGATGGGGAGAAGAACAGGATACTGGGATGAAGCCACACACACAAACCAAGAAGAATGGACAGCTGAATTCAAAATACATCAACAATTTCCGGAATTTAAAATCCTGAATCATGACATGACACTAATGGAATTCAGGTGTTCCTGGTACATGGACTACTTTCACCAAATGTGAAATCCAACTGTTGACCTTGTGTACATCCTAGTTCACAAATGAGTCTGTCAGATACACTAAGCCTATAGGCTGAAGATGATGCCCCAACACTGCAGAGAAACCTCAGGTGACTGTCCAAGCAGCTGCCTGTTTCTGTCAATTCACATTTTTTTTAAAGCTGCTTGTGTGCACTTTTTGTTTTTATTTTTGTTAGGTAATATTATTTCCTTCTTGGGTCTCTGAGGGAGTTGAAGATTAGTTAGTTATAGTTAAAGATTAGATAGTTATAGTTATAGTTTTCCTTGTTAAGAATTTCAGAAAAGAAACTCACTAAAGAGATGTAAGTGTATATAAATATAAAATAAGATAGTTCTGTTAGTAATATAAGTTAGGATAGAAAGTGAATCAGGTACATTTTGGACTTACCAAAATAGGATAGATAATATATAGTTTTTCTTATATTAATTATAACGTTTTTTCCTTTTTTCTTTTTATTAAAATAGAAAGGGGGAAAGCCAGGCGGTGGTGGTGCATGCCTTTAATCCCAGCACTTGGGAGGCAAAGCCAGGTGTATCTCTGTGAGTTCAAGGCCAGCCTGGGCTACCAAGTGAGTTCCAGGAAAAGGTGCAAAGCTACACAGAGAAACCCTGTCTCAAAAAACAAACAAAAAAAATATATAAAGGGGGAAATATGAAATATGGTGATATTTTATTTATGCTGAAATGTGATTTTATTTATATGTTAATAAAAAAAAGGATTTGTAGATGTAACAGTCTTATTAAATAAGAAACCCAGAGCCAAATGCAGAGTTAAAAGCCTAAGAGTTCAGAGCAGTAGCTAAGAGCTGATACTAAAAACCCTTTCTTACCCTTCACTGCCACTGCCATCCTTCCCCTAAGAAAAGAGGCCTACTTCCTGTGTATTTGTATTTTTATTGACTTTCTGTTCTGCCTTCTCATTGGTTGTAAACCCAATCACATGACCTCTTCATCACTGCCTGTCTATTACTGTCTTCTGTGGTTGGTATTAAGATTAAAGGCATGTGTCTCCAAGCTGCTGGTGTCCTTGAACACACAGAGATCTATCTGTCATGTGATTGGGATTAAGAGTGTATGCTACCACTGCCAGACTTCTGCTATGGCTTGCTATTAGCTCTGACCCTCAGGCAACTTTATACCAAATATTCCAGAGGACACCAATGAGAACCCATGGGACCCACAGATTACATAAAAGGTCATTTTTAATACAAGAAGTAATAGTTTAATTATATTTTTTAAAAGAACACATTAGGAATGTCATCTCCTGGGATTTTTCTTATTTAACTATTTTGAATGCTTGGGACATTTCATGCCACAAAGCTTAGTAGGAACTTGTATATCATAATAATAGGCTCTAATTATGTGACTGCACATATTAATTTATCCTTCATGCTGTAAGAAATATACATCAAGTAAACTTCATGGGAGGACTGGCAGGCCAAAGCTATGGAGGAAAACAGGAAGCCTGTGGCATCTTCTCCACAGTGGAAGTGCTAAGATAAACTCACAAGAGCAGAGTCTCTCCTGATGGTGAGACAATTACAGCCAGGTCCCTGGCATCCACCACAGCAGACACTGCTTTCAAGTGAAAGGGAAATGATGAGTTTCAACTTTGAGCATCTTCATGGCTTAAAAGGGGGCCACCCTCCTGAAGGGTTCCATAAAATGACCTTTGTGTAAGCAGTCAATCAGTCTGCACCTGACGCCTCTCTCTTGTCCTTTCTTTCTAGTTCTAAGCCTTAGGGTCCTCCTAATACATGTCTAGGCCTAGGCCCATAGCTTTTGAATGTCTGTTGTTTTCCTAATAAAAGCCTAATAGCTTTTTTCAGTATCATGATTGTCTGTGTAAAGGATAATTAACTCCAAGAAATTACTATTTTTTAAAAGGCTTAGATACTATAACAACAGCACAGATACCTGAGGTTTATTTTCCAACCTATTAAGCTAAATGCTATATTGAATTTTAAACTACATGCCCACAGGTCTGCCTGGCTGTGAAAAAAATTAAATACAAGACATTAGATAAATACAAACAAACCAGATAATTTAGGAAAAAAATAATCATATTATATAGAAAACATTTCACAATATTCTTCATTTTTTTCATTATATTAAGTTGTAAGCTTTAGTTCTTATAAAGTAACCCATGGCATTACAAACAGTTTACTTTTTATATATCAGTGCACAGTGTAAACTGTCTTCCCCCCCTTGCATCTTCACTTACCAAGGTGTCATTTTATCAAAGTGCATGTGTTCCTCAGAGCAGTAATGCCAGTATTAGGTACCTGCCATCACTGAGAGACAAATAATATTTTCATAATTATATTTCCCATTGTGCTTATCTATCATAGTGTGTGGAAGATCTAATTTTATATGCAATCCTATTGCCTGCAATAACAGACATCTAGAAAACATCATAGAGATTCAGGGAACATGTTTGGAGAAAATGCTTAATTAGGCAATTCTGTGAATTTTGACATCTTTCTTCATAGTTCACAAAACTTTCCATTTCAAACACATGACTTCCAAAGTTTGAAGGACAGAAAAATTTTACTTTCCTCAAGCTTAAAAATGGAATTACAGGGTCACCATATGATGAGAAACCAAAATTACTGTTTGTTTGTTTATTTATTTATTCATTCATTCATTCATTCATTCATTTATTTATTTATCAATAACTATAATCTTGCTCAATAAGTCTAATGTTTCTAACATTATGAAGAAATTAAATTCACTAAAATGTGTCACTAACTTGTAATGGACCAGTGATGTGGAATTTAAATCTCCATGTCAATTGAAAATAAGAATGGGGCATAAACATCATGTTTGAGGAAGACTGGAGAAATTCTCTGTTCATCAAGTCCTGTTAACATCTAGCCTTGTCCTGAAAAACATACTTTACTTGAAGATGGACAAAGATTCTCCTATCCTTAGGTGGGAGTCTAAAGTTATCCAGTAAGATCTATGCTAAATGGTAGTATTTCTGTTTACTTTTTCCTATACTTATATTACTCAATTCTAGCAATGAAGATATTCATAGAAATTACTAGCCAGGCAACACATCCCCGTGGTTTCTAATATCTAGGATGTTAAGTCCCAAAATGGTATTAATTTACAGTATTGAGCCATTGATCAGGTAGCGATGTGCTTCATGTCTACATTTGCATAGGTTCTCCCTTATATTCTGCCATTTGGCAAGTTCATGTTTGCAGGACATGCATGCGAGTTTCATTCACAAATTCTTTACCACAATAACATAAAGAAGAAAGTGAGGGTTAGAGTTCTCAGTCATCATGCTGACCAGGAGGCATGTGTTATAATCAGATCTGAACAGGGTATGCTAAAAGAATGTACTCACAAAATACATTCTTTAAAAGTTCTTATTAATATAACCTATGTTGGGCTGGAGAAATTGCTCAATGTTGAAGAGCATATACTGCTTCTGCACAGGACTGGCATTCAATTGTCAGAACCCACTAAATAACTCACAACCAAAAGTGACTCTGGCTCTGGGGGGATCTTATGTCTCTACAGGCAGCAGCTACACTCACACACATAAGCACATATGAATACATCATTAAAAACAAGAAAAATAAATCTTAAAAAATAGATTTTTGGAAAAGAAGAGGTGTGCAAAAAGATTGAAAATAAAAATACTTCACTACTCTTTTCTACAAAATCATTCAATTGCCCAACTTTAGCTTATTTGTCAGATAATTCTACCCAATGTGTTGATGCCAGGGAAGTGGAGAGAACAATTGTCCTGCTAGCCAATTTTCAGTGCTCCATGTTGGTGGAGAAATTTGGAGTGCCTTTGTCAAAAAGATATTATAGGAAGTCCTCTGGACCGTATATAAAAGGAAGCAAAAGCATCCACACTTTGTTGCCTTGTCCTCTTTCATCTACCCAACTGAAGGTATAAAGCACACTCTAGTTTTCACACCAGTTAATACACCCATGTTCCTTTTCCTCTGCAACAGTGTAGATACAAAGTGCCTGGCCCCATACAGAGTCCTGTGTTTGGAGCTGGGTCCCCAGCTGCTGCCATTCTTGTGGAAGACTTTAGAAACTTTATTAAGTGAGACTTTCCTGGAAACAGTAGGCTATTGCTACAGATGGGTCTTAAGAGTATCTTGTCCTGAGACATGCTGTCTGGCTGCCTGCTGTCTTAAAGCTCTTCCTTTCAACACATTCAGAATGCACAATGCCAAGTGAAGATGTGCCAGCCCTCTGAGACTGGGAGCCAAAATAGCTGCCATTGTTTGAGAAGCACAAGTTTCTATTGTTTATAAAGGAATGAAGAGGAGACCCAAGCAAATGTCAGTCATTCTTCTGTTCAGCTTCTCATCAAAGTACCACACAATAGTTCATTGCAGGTAGAAAAAAAAAAATCATTCAAATTTGTTTTGAAAGTATGCTAGCCACCTTCTGTAGTCAGATCTCAGAAGACTGTGACAAAGGAAAGAATCTTTCACTCTCATATGTGACTGACTTTGAACTGAGGATAAAGGAAACAGTGAGCTATATGTTAGGACACTAGCTTGAAGAGACAGCGCTCTTGATGGGGTATGAAGGACTTATTCTAAAATGAAGTTGTATGTGTTGTCTGAATTCCACCCTGAGAACAAAGAAGCACCACAATTCTGATCCTGCTAAGTGGAAAGTGCTGTGAAAATATTACCCTCCCCTCATACAGTTAGTAAAAATAGAGAGCAATTTCATCTTTCACCTCTCAGAACACTTGTAAGTTTCTTTTATTAGAAATCACCTAAGCAACTCAGATTAACCTAAAAATATTCTTTAAGAAGCAACTTTCTGCCTTCAATAATCATATTTTATCTTATTCATCATCAAATGATAGAACCTGCAGTGACTTTTCCTACTGATCTATTCTCTGACAATTCTGTACATGTTTGTACTCTCCTTAAACTAATGCCTCTCTACTGTCTCATATTCCTCCCATATCAGTGCCTCCCCCTTCCCAAAAAGTCCTCTTCCCACCTCCATCTATTTTTGTCTCATGTTGTTATTGTTTAGTTTTGTTTGTGAACTGTGGGTCTAACCAGGACCATTCTGTGGGCACAGTGTGATGCTGTCCTCTGGAGCATCAGGGAATCCATGGTTGTTTTGACTACGATTCTCACTTGGGCCATAGATTTTAGGGATCTTGGCTTTGATCTCCACCTGCATACGAAATCTTGGTAAGTTTCACCAAACTGAAATATCTACATTGATAAGTTTATCTTCTCTTTTTATATTTTGTTCAAATAATGACAAAGTTCTAAAAAAATGTACATTTTAACAAAATTAAAAATATTCATCCCATTCTTTCATCTCTGAAATAATTTATAAAAATCAGTCACATTACAGTGGACAGTACCATAATATATGGCCTAAACACAGGATCTCAGCATCTATGAAATTTATGCCTGTATTAGTCAATTATTCCTTATTCTTCTTTGAAATGGAGACTTCCTTGTATGGTTTTTACTTAAAAGATGAAGTTAGAATGTATCTAAATTGATGTGGAAGTCATCTAGCATGCAGAAAGCTTTGAGTTTAACCTTAAGTACCATAAATCAGGTGTGCTGGAGCCACCAAAACAGAAGTTCAAAATTACCTTTTGTTGTACAGTTAGTTCTAGGCCACCCTGGGCTACATGAAATCCCATCTTAAAATTAAAAAAAAAAAAAAAACAATAACAAAAACCGCCATAAAATGAGAGTTTATCCAGCTGAACTTGACAAAATTAGAGTTTCTTATATCCACATTACAACTCTATCTCTTCCAATGTACAAAGTACTAATATCTGTAGCTACATGTGTTGTAACTTGAAGTTTTCATTGCACTCCATAATCTTGATTTACCTACCCAGTCTCTTATAATAAAAATATCCATGCTCACAATCAGGTGTGGGCTTAGTATTTTTATTCCAGTGTAGGTGGTACATTTATGTTCATTCAATCTGTTTATCTCAGAAAACTGGTTCAAGGACCGGAAGATTATTTTCTGAGTTTAGCCTCTGGCCACCTGACCCATGCACAGGCATTCAGTGCATGCTTCTGACAACTGGTGACATAGGATTATGCCATCACTGTGACACTGTGTTCTAACATGTGCAAAGTAGAACATGGCCACAAAGCAGTTCTAAAACAGAGGAGCAGTCTTAAATCCTGGGCATCTGCTCTTTTAAATGATTGGCAGCCAGACATCCAAAACACCACACTGGAACAGCAGGGGCAGCCTAGTTTGATATGTAAGCACTGTACATTGTTTTCTCATACAGTAAGCTTGATTTTTTTTTCCCTTTTAAAAGTGATTTAGCAAGTTGTCCTCTGGGAAATCCTCGCAGAGCAGTGTCCTGGAATCTGAAGTCAGCTTCTGTTGCCACTGAAAAGCATCAAGAAATGTTTCCTGTGGTTCCAAATGCATGCAGAGAACACACACGGGTACACCTAGGTTACTGACAAATGCTTTCTTGTTTAATCAAAGAGCTAAAATGCTTTACTAGACACCAATCCTCCCAAGAACGATATCTTTCTAAAAGAAGAAAGGGCGATATGATATGGAAATATAGGATATAGATATGATAGGATAAAAGGATGAATTGTTGAACCTACTTTTTTTTAAAAAAAAGATTTATTTATTACACATACAGTGTTCTGTCTACATGCCAGAAGAGGGCACCAGATCTCATTATAGATGGTAGTGAGCCACCATGTGGTTGCTGGGGATTGAACTTAGGACCTCTGGAAGAACAGCCAGTGCTCTTAACCTCTGAGCCATGTTGAACCTACTTTTAAAGAGCAATTTGTTTAAAATGTTTTACATTGTTGTAGATTTTAGCTTAATGATATAAATTTAAAGTTAATTTTGTTATACTGTATATATATATATATATATTGCTATTGTCATTTAAGGTATTATGTTTATGTAACTCATTTAAATTATAATGGATAATTAAGAAATACAGATTAATAATTAGTCTGCTATGGTAGTCAAACCTATAGTCATGTTGAGTTTTCTAGCTATACATAGGTATAATTTAATTAGGTATACATAGATAAAATTCAATTAGATAGGTAATCTTCAAACACTTCAAAGACCTACAGAAAATGGCATTTAAAATGCTTTAAAAACTTAGACTTTCTGGATAGTGAGACATGTCTGCTCCTCACAGCACCAGTTTACTTTAAAGAGAAAAATGAGCGTCGAAGACACTCCTTATGGAGTTTATCTTTTTCTTGGCAAAAATACCCATTTGGGCAAGAAACTGTTCTTGCCTGGATTGCTTGACAAAATGTTGTATTGACTGGAAATGCAGGACCCATAGGAAGGTGACAACTGAACATTACAAGGCAAAATGGTCCTTCAGGTTCCTGCTTTGCAGAAGAAACTGCCAGATATTCTACAGGACACAGAAAAATTGACTGAGGGACTCTAGACCTGTGGGCTGAAGATGGATGCCCCAACATTGTAGAACTTTTGATGACTGTCCAGGCAACCATCTGTCTCTGTCATTTACAATGCACTTCCTGTTTACTTAGGTAATATTATATCCTTCTTAGGTCTTTGATGTAGTTGAAGACTAGATAGTTATAATTTTCCTTGGTTATGATAAAAGATAAATTAAATATGAAACTTTAGACTCACAAATAATGATAGATAAAATAATTTTTTATAAAATACAAATAGACTAGATATTGTAACTATAATTCTTTCTTGATATATATAATTTTACTAGGTTAAAGTTAAAACCTTCCTTTTGTTTAGAAAGAAAAGGGGAAGTGATGGAGAAATGTCTTTTTGTATGCTGTGATAATATGTTGCTCTGATTGGTTGATAAATAAAGCTGTTTGGCCAATGGTGAGGCAGAATAGGGTTAGGCGAGACATTCTAACTAGAGAGGAGGATGGAGAAAGGCAGAACAGAGGAGATGCAGCCAGTTGCCACCATAAGAAGCAACACATAAAGATACCTGAAAGCCACAAACCACATGGCAAAGTATGGATTTATAGAAATGGGTTAATTTAAGATGTAAGATCTAGCTAGTGAGAAACCTGAGCCATTAGGCCATACAGTCCATAATGAATATACGCCTCTGTATGTTCATTTGGGTCTGAGCAGCTGCGGGACCACAAGGCAGTGGGAGCCAGGTAGGCACAGGAAAACTTTCAGCTTCACTTGGGCATCTTCTGAAGATGATCACAGCTGCTCTGATTCATAATGGCAATGGTCATCACAGAGGAAACAGCTGCGTGATAGTACCTTACCATTCCAGCTGCTACAACAAAATATACCAAGGGGAGCCATGAAACTGGGCATTATTGTGTAAGATAGTTTATGAAATGAATTATCTTTTAAATATTAAAAATTAAATATTATTTAAATATTAAATCTGTAGGTTCTCGTTGATGCTGGTCCAGCTATGGGTACCTCAGCTTGTATGTCATGGAGGTATTCATGAACCGAGTCCATATGACTTTGGAAATACACACCAAATCATAAACCACTCCCTGTAGTTTCCATTTGTATCTCTGAGGCTGCTTTGAACACAGCCTGCAGAATCTTGTACAACCCAGGATAAAGTGGGTTGGAGGACTGGAGCCACTCTACCTGTGCTCAGGGATGGAACATACTGCCATACTACAGATACTGCTTGACACTCCCAGCAGAGCAAAGGGCCCTCTCTGTTCCCAAAGTTTGACATTTCAGAGATTCTTGCTGATTGTTTCTGTGTATATAAAAGGGCAGGTCTAGCCCAGGGCAGGTGTGAGATGCAGAGCAGATCTCTGCTTCTCTTCTCTACCAACACCCTTCAACATATGGTGTGTGGGTGGAATTAGGTTAAAAAGAACATCCTTGGAAGAGAATAAAATTATCACCAAAGGAAGTATGCTGTAGAATAAAGAACAGAGGGTGGATTGATGCAGAAGGTGTTGGAGCACTGATTGTATACCCAGAGATTCTGCCACTGACCATCTGCCTATTATTTTTCAAAAGTTTTTACACAGACTGTTAAGTTTCAGGCTCAGTAGGGAAGAGGGCAAAACAGGGGATATATGTTGCTAATTGTCAGCTCTGAGCCAGACAGCAGAATAAATGATTTTCAGGGGTTTTCACATCACAATGTGATGTGGTTCAAGCTGCATATAGCTTAGGTCTGTGGTGGACAATCAAATGATGAGATCTGTGAGGGCAGGTGCTAATCTAGCACAAACCACAGGGGCAATTCCAGATATAGAGCCAGAACTATATCTCACCATGAGAAGATGAAGGAAGGTCTTGGATTCTTAGAGATGTTTCTGTTCTATGGCACTGGCTGTAGATATGAGTTTGATATAGCAGGACAAGCCATCGGGAGTGTCTTCCATTAGAGACTGTCACTATGAAAATGGGAACTGAAATGAGCAGAAAAAGTAGGAGGACCATCCAAGCTTACCTAGGAATCTGCAGCATATTTATAAAACTTTATAAAAGAAAAGCCAAACTTTTCAAGTATCCATAAGTGTGCCTGAGTAGATGACCTGCTGAAAGCTACTATCCCCCAGAAATCTTGCTTTGGAGTTGAGCTCTGGTTGGAAAACTCCCACATCCAGGCTCTGGTACAGCTGACTCCTCTACTTCCTGTTCTCTGATGCCTGCCTCTCTGAGTCATACCCCTTACACTTTTGAAATACAGCCAGACCTCCTAACGACCTTCATTCATTGATTCACTCAATGTCATATACCCTTAGCAGATGTACTAATTAAAAAGGAAAAAACAGTAGCATAACACATGACATTTAATGAATTGTATAAAAATCTATGCGTGGGCATACTTTGTAAAATGGAACAGGAATTCATTATTTTTATTCTGTGTTTACATTCTTATCCAAACAATTAAAATGAGAAGGATTTTTTAAAGCTTTAAACAGTTTTTTTAAAGCTAGAGGAAAAGTGTCAGCCAGCCTATATTAACATGAAAAGTCTTTTTATTACTAAATAATAATAAGTTCACACAAACCAGGGACAGCTTTGGTGCTGTGTATAGCTAAACTCAGTTGTCATGATTTTTCAGGTTTAGGGCAATAAATCAAAACTGGATTTTCCATATAGTCAAAAGTAAACAAAAAATAACCACTCTTCTGTTGCTCTTTTGAACATCCCATTAGGTGATGAACTAGATCTGTACTTAAGAAATATTTATGATCTAAAAGGTTTTCATAATTTTTAATTATGCTTTAAAATAATTGCATTAAAACATGTACTTTTGGAGTTGTGAATTGTTCTTCTTTGATATATTTGTACCCTGCTCTGATCTTCATACAGAATCTAATATTAGCAAGAGAGAAAAATATCTACAATACTATGATTGCTACTGGTAACTTTTCTTCCTTCCCTTGCAAAGGAGGTGTGTGTGTGTGTGTGTGTGTGTGTGAGAGAGAGAGAGAGAGAGAGAGAGAGAGAGAGAGAGAGAGAGAGAGAGAGAGAGAGAACTTTCTTTGGTACATGCCAAATCATACAAATAGTGCCTCCTTTTCAGACCTGAACTTTTTTAGTTTGGGGTGCTTGTGTAGACCTGAAGAAGTTGGCTCTCCCTCTACCATGTGGGTCCCAGGGAGGGAATTTAGGATGTCATGCTTTTCAGTACTGTGGATCATCTCACTGGCCCTGCCTTTCCTTCTCTTGGTGTGCTGTTGTTTTTATTTATTTTGTGTGGGCCACAATATTTTATACACATGAAGTGGTAAAGGATAACCAGTTTGAGATTTGTATGAGTAAACTTCAGAGAAGGGCAAGGTGTGCTCGGAAGGGAGGACTTATCCATACTATGTCTTCTGAAGACTTTCTTGCCACCATTCTGTCTTTCTTACTGCACAAATACTTTATAATATGAGAAAGTCATACCATACATTCATTAGCTCCTATTTGGTTACTTTGGGGGCATTTTTCCAACTTGGGATTATTTCTGAGCTGGCGTCTCCAGCAAGAACTAGCTTTTCCTTCTCTCTCCCCTTACATGGTGACCCTTCTTTCCCAGTCTAAAATCTTCCAGTTTAGTCTTGCACATTCTTCCACAACCCCTCCATTTATGAGACAGATGCCTCAAATCTCGTATTTTCTTCTATACTATGTTATAGAAAACAAAGAATGTACTGTGCCACATTTGGTTTTATGTCTTTTATAATGATTCTTTTCAGAATGCATTGTGTTGTTTTACCAAGTCTAAATTTACTGTAATTGGAGAAAATCACAGGAAACCCAGCATGTTCAGAATCTTTTCATGCAACCCATTTTATCACCATCACTCTTTGCACTGGATGTGCCCTTCCTCACAGCTTCCATCAGAACTTTCCAGGCACCAATGCAAACAATGCAAGTGCTATCCCGGTACATCACCCAACCTCCAGTTTCTCAATTTGGCAAAATACCACCCTTGTGATGTTACAAAGATGTAACACTGAAGCCCAATAAATGTGACATTAACTGTTCCTCAATATAAACAGGCAGAAATAGCATGTTCAAAAGCACCTACATGAAACAGATACTTTGTGGGAGAAAATGTGAAAATTAGATATGGAGAATACTTGAGATAAAATTCACAACAATTAAATGTGAGATGGTACAGAAGCATCAGCTCACAATGAACAAAGAACAACGCATTTTATTTATCAGAAAGAAAAGAATTCATTCTCTATTAGAATTATAGGCTATGGCCCAAGGAGGATGGGCCCACTCTTTCCAAGGGTGGGGGATGTGCCAGAGTTGGACATTTGGGCAGAATTCAGGGATTGATGACATGCAAGAAACACCCCAACTACACTTTCCAACAGATGTGGATTGTTCCCTATTCAGCTGGCTGAGGAACCCTCTTTTACTTCTTGGGGAATTAAGGAGAATTACAAATCAGACATTGTGTTCACAGCCAGCTCAAGAGGGAAAAACAACGTGTGTCTGTGCTGGAATAGGAAATGTGACTATTACCACCCAAATCCTTTTCTGATTTGTCTAGCATTCCTACACACTCTGGAAGACAAGGAAGGTTTCAGAGTTTTTATGCTGAGAATGTACATATACATACACAGACACAGAAATTTGTGTGTAAATGCACACATGTACACATAATGCAAATACAAAGCACACAAGCATATACAAAATCATGTCATGACATGTAGGTCACTTCTTATGAAAAAAAACATTGAATTTATGCTTTCAAAAATTGTTACAGTTTTTAAACTAATTTTATCTCATCTGATATATCAAAACCTATAATTGTGACTGGAGAGATGAATCAGTGGTTCAGAGTGGTTGTTACTCTTCCAGAGGATCAGAGTTCATTTCCCAGCACTCATATCAGGTGACCCACAACTGCCTGTAATCCAGCTCCAAGGGATCTGACATTCTCTTCTGGCCTGTCTGGGTACATTCACACAGAGGCATGACACAGATGCACATACATACATACAAACAAATAAATAAAATATTTAAAAGCATGCAATTACACATATTACTATTTTTGTATGATGTTTTGAGACTTGCACAAGTATCTCTCAGACACACACACACACACACACACACACACACACACAGAGAGAGAGAGAGAGAGAGAGAGAGAGAGAGAGAGAGAGAACAAGAACAGTGTATGCTGTTTTAAACCAAAAAAGCAGCATGTGTTTTACTCATAATTTTCAAATGCTTTGTTGTCACCAATTTTTAAAATTAAATTTATTTCAGTGAGTATATAGAGACATAAAATTATACACACACACACACACATATGTCATTCTCATATGATGCTTAGAGACAGGTATACATTGTGTTAATTCTATTTCTATAATGAAAAAATAAAAGAAGAAACAGATGCCTGGCTCCTTCTGTGGATGCCTGGAGAATCAAAAGAACAGACCAGTCTCCAAATCCAGGAAACTGTGGATGTCTATTTTCATTACAGAGCAGTTAAGAGCACGGTGGGAACATGGACTTACCATGTCATATGCATAGAAACAGGTCCTGTTTCTTCAGTTTCTTCCAGGACTAGGAATCAGGTTCCATGGCAAAGATGTAAGGGATGCCAACAAACTGTTTGTCTTATGTGGGGACATTTCGGTAGCTGCAGATTGAAGAAGAAATGGGTGTCACAAAGATGAAATAAAGATAATATCTGGTGAACAGAAGGAAAGGGAAATAGCCTTTTCATGATCTATCTGTCTCTTTTCTATCCCCTTCTCCATTCTCTCTCAAATCTGGAAACATCCTGGTGCAGCCTTCAATGGCATCCTGTAAAAGTTGAGGGACAAAAGAAAAGTTCACTGAGCTCTGTTACCTCTGTATCTGCATTGTCTCATATGCATCCCATGAGCTTTTTCCTGCTAAGCCTCTGGACTAGGTGGCTGTCCAGATACAATGTTCTTTTGGAACTTATGTTGGTAGCAATATCTGGATACTTTTCAGATGCAGTGAAAAGGAATACTTCTGAAGAGGCATGCGCCCCATTCCCTCACATGTGTCTCTAATGCTTTGCAAAGCTTATAAAGCTCATCTAATTATACATAAATAAGTTTTTGTGATACAAAACTCACTGTTTGCTCAAACTGCATTACACAGAAAATTTAGAATATTTTTCCCACCTAGAATATTTGACTGTAAGACGCTGTAAATAGAAGTCATTCAGTCAGAGCTTGTGTCCAAAACTAACTAAGTCTGATTGTGACATCTAACATGGCTCTGCCTCAGATGACAGGAAGTGAATAGTAACTGACAAATTGGATATATCTTAAATTTTCTTGGAAAATTCATCTCATTTTCCAATGTGTTATATAAAAATACATATAAAATTTCTGAAAAAAAAATCTAAACCATCACAAGGAAAATCTACCTTTTTATTTAGGATTTTCATAACTAGATGGTGCCTCAGAGGGGAGATTATCAAGTTCTTCCTTTCAGGCCAGACCACTTTTGTGGTTTATTCTGACCACTCTCATGCTAAGTTTTCCAAAACAGTAAATAAATAAGATTTGTGTTGCATAATTTGTTCACTTATGCTAACCACCAGGGTAAAAACTGTTCATGTCTTCACATAGTCCCCAAAACTTGGCCATGGATACCCAGGGCCATCAAGGTCCAACTTCCATGGTCACATGAGAAACACCTAACAGACTTACATAATTATACCCTTCTCTCTCTCTCTCTCTCTCTCTCTCTCTCTCTCTCTCTCTCTCTCTCTCTCTCTCTGTGTGTGTGTGTGTGTGTGTGTGTGTGTGTCCATCCTTCCACAGGTGCTGTCTACCTTGCTTCCTGATACAGGGTCTCTCATTGGACTAGAGCTCAACAGTTGGGCTAGACCATCCGGCTAGAGGCCCAAGGATCACCAGTACAAAGGTTATAGACATGAGCTGTCATGCCCAGCTTTCTCCACAGTGTTGGGGGTGGAACTCAGAAGTCCCATGCTTGTGCAGCAAGTAAGCACTTTAGTAACTGATCTCTCTCACCTGCACCCCTTTCTCCCATTTTTTTAGAAGCAATTTTCTCTTTCTCTTTCTTCTTTTAACCAGCACAGGTTGCTACCGTCAACAGAAAAAAGCCAGGGAAGTTACTTTTCTCCTTGGGAGACAAAATACCTGAGGGTTTGGCAGGAGTCCAAGTTTATTACATCTGTAATCGGGACTCAGTGCTGGAATGTGTGCACTCAGCTAGCTCTGCCCCTTATGTGCAGCCTGGGATAGCCCAGGGAGTGCTGCACCCCCATTCAGGTTGGGTCTTCCCACCTACTCTAGACAATCCCTCACAGACTTGCCAGAACTTGTTTCTTCAGTGACTCTAAATCCTGCCAAGTTGACAATAAATATACAACATTACATTATTTTTCCAAAAACACTGGAATTTAGGAAATATTTTTGTCCAAGTATTTCTATTTTTAATAATAAACTTTTTATTAAAAATCTCCAAATAAGCTGGGCATGGTGGTGCACACCTTAATCCCAGCACTAGGGAGGCAGAGGCAGATGGATCTCTGAGTTTGAATTCAGCCTGGTCTACAAAGTGAGTTACAGGACAGCCAGGACTGCTACACAGAGAGACCCTATCTTGGGAAAAACAAATCTGCAAATAAATAAAAACATCACACACCAAATTTACCAGATCTAAAGCCTACATAACTTAAAGTGAATTTATACACAGTTAGATCTGCCATTTGAGCAGAAGTTCTAGAGTTTTGTGGTAAATTTTACACTTTCAGAATAGAATGTATTTTATGCACATATCCCCCCCCAAACCAGAAACACCCATGATAAAATTAGAACAAGATAAACAATTAGCTTCATATCCTCTTTCATAACTATGTCCATTACCTGCATTCTGTACTTCCTCTTAGCTTTTCTATTTGGTAGTCTTATGTTTAGAATTTCTATTCAACACTTATAACTGCTATTTCTGAGAGGATTTCTGTTTGGTGCCATATGTTAGTTATGCATAAAGCAGTGAGGAGGTGTGACTCAGGTGGAGGTGACTCAGGTATGGTGACTCACCTGTTGGGATACATAATGTAAAATTGACATTAGACAGAAAAAGGACAGAATTAGGTAACACTAATTTGTTTCACTTTGTATGCTAAGGAAAAGGATCTCTACACTGAAAACATAATATGCCTGAGAAAGCATTTGTATCTACAGAGAAGGAGCCCCATTGTTCTCAGTCAATCAGACCATTTTGCTGAGTGTTGCACTATATTGTATATTTCATCAAGAGCCATGTGTGATCATGACTGTTCAATAAGGAGGGGAGGAGAAATTAGATAGATAACAGATGGGAAAATCTTAGCTCAATCGCAAAACCATTAATTCTAAGAATTATATGCTGCTGAACTCGATTACAAAATTCTACAATAGAACTATTAACACATGATCCAGAAGCAGAGAACAAATAAACTAACAATTATCTGAGAATAAATCCAAAGTAACTGGGTTTGTTTGTTCAATCTGAATTATACGTTGGAGAAATACTTCATAGGTAAACCAAGACTCTCACAATACATGGGTTTCCTATCATGTTCTTTTGAAAAACACAGACAAAAAATGTGATTTGAATAGCAATGCTTGGAGTGACATTGTTTATTAATTGAACTATTGTCTACTTGCAACCCAGAAAGAAAATTCCAAATCCTGATCAACAATGCCCTTTATGGTATTGCCCATCCACGTATCTCTTGTTCACCCAGTTTCTTTCAAACAGGTACCCTTCAGTTCTTAACCAGGCCATGCTCATGACTTCTGCCTACACTTACTGTTCCCTTCTGTCTAGAATACTGTTCTCCCAGCCCTTTGGATAGTTAGATTCCTCCTTACTTGAAGACACCAGTTTAAATGTCACCCTGCATTATCTCTAGATCATGGACCCATCTGTCCAACACATTTACTAGCCTCTTCTTCTGCTCATTTCCTCCCATGTTCTGACAATGTTTCATCTCTTCCATCAACTTCATAAAGGGTAAGGTCCTGTGCAAATATACCAAACAAGTATTCCCCAGACCAAGAGTTTGACACATAGTAGGCTGTCTTGTATGCTTTTACAAATGAATGAATAATTAATTGGTGCCATTGTAAACAATATCATCATTCATTTTACCTTTTAGAACATAATGGTTTTTTTCATCAATGTTTTATGGGGAGATACAGAAGACCTAGTATTCTGAGCAGCTCCAATTTCTCCCATTTGGGGTAAACATATTCCATGGTGGAAAAAAAAATTAAAGTGCCTTGTTAGGTGAAAAAACAAACCATTACAATAAGATGCCATAAAACAAGGAGCCAGGAACACTCTGCACTTGGATTTAAGGGATATTCTGTGCTATCAGGGATGGAGAGACTTTATTATCATCAAGACCTGTAAAACAGTACTGAAGTTTTAGCTTACCATAGCCTTAAGATTAGCCAATAGTGTAATATGGCATTATAAAGTACAAGGATCTTAAATCAAAAGATGGCATAGCCAGACTGAACATCTCAGTTAGGGTTTCTATTGCTATGAAGAGACATCATGATCATGGCAACTCTTATAAGGAAAACATTTAACTGGGTGGTTCGCTTACAGTTTCAGAGGTTCAGTCCATTGTCATCATGGCAATGTGCAGGCAGACCTGGTATTGGAGAAATAGCTGAGAGTCCTACATCTTGCAGGCAACAGGAAGTCAACTGACTCACTGGGCAGTATTCTGAGCATAGAAAACCTCAAAGCCAGCCCCCACAGTGACACACTTCGTCTAACAGAACCACTCCAACAAAGCCATACCTCCTAATATGAGGGACCAATTATATTAAAACTACCATATAAAATCTGGTATTTGATCATTCATAGGCATAAGTATTTAAAAATAGATGTGGCTCAGTTAGTAGAGTGCTTGTCTTGACTAGCATGCATGAAGCCCTTGGTTTAATCCCTAGCACTGCATAGAAAGTTCAAGGTCAGCCTATGCTATCTGGGACCTCATCCTCCACAAAAAAAAATACACCATAGAAAAAGAATAATAAGTTAGGGAATCATGGAAAACTCTTCTCATAATTAAAAAAAATTAAAAGTTTACAAATAAAGGCAAAGAGAAGGAAGGATTTTCTCATAGCTCTGTGTGTCATCCTGATTATTCCATGGAAATCTCACTTGCTTGTCAGTGCATAGCAATACCAACTATATGGTTAGAATTTAGGACACAAGCAAGGGAATGCTTATAAACACAAACTGACTTGATTAAGGATTGATTATATCATCATAGTTGGGCCCTATTCTTCCCCAAGCTTACCATTGCAAATCATTTTCATTAAATACTATATTGTTGGTTGACTTTTTAATACACATAGTTAGTTAAGAGGTATACATGTACATATTGAGGTTTCCTTAATCTCTACAAATGATAGGAGAATTATGAGAGCAAGCACCTTAACATGTGTAGGTGGCTGACAGAAATGTGAAGAAAAGGCCACTCAGCTAGGAGCTCAATGAACTGGTAAGATCCATACAAATGAACAAAATGGCCCTCTGTAACAGACATGGGAGCTTATGTCTAAATCTGCATCTTAAGAAGCTGGAATTTAATAGAGGTAAAACCAATTTGGAAGATACTTATAGCTTAAAAGCAGGGACAGACATAAATGTGTTCAATCTAGAGCAAGTATAGAAATAAGAAAGACACAGTCAACTTGAATAGCAGACAGGAGTGGGGCTGGGGAGATGTCTCCCTGAGAGAAGGGCTGGCTGTGTAATCCTGAGGACTTTATTCCTCATACACCCATTCCAACATGTTGAGCTATAACTGTGAGGAGCAAAGAGTCATGTTCATAAGTAGCAATCTTGTGAACTTCATGATCATATCTTTCTTTTTGATAACTATTCATTTCTCCCTAGAAATAAAAGTTTTTTTTAACTTTAACGTGAGAAACAGAACAAGACAAAGAGAATGGAGTAATGCCGCTTGGCTTTGAGTTCTTTGGTGGGTGAACTGAAATCCGACTTGCCTGGTGACTTAAGGCCTAGCATCCAGAGTCATCCCTAGGCTCAAGGGGATGGGCAGCCAACCTGCAGGCCAAGAGCTATGGCTGTCATCCAGAGACATGAAAGAGGAAGTGGCAGGGCTTTGTGTTTCACACAAGATACTCCAACAGGTTAGTACCAGACACAGGGATACATGTGTGATGCCTGACAAAGTACGTTTTCAAACAAACAAGCACATGTTACTTTCTGTGTTTCAGAATACTACAGCATCCAGCAGTGCTTAGAAGCATGACTTTGTATCATGAGCAAAGTCTATGAACTCAATGTAAGATAGGAACAAGGCACTGTTAGTCATACTAAAGGGACAGGAATCAAGAATGCCCCCCAAAGTCTACTGAAACTAAATCAGAATGATGTTTTTGTTTGTTCTCAGCTATTCACTTACTTTTGACAAGGGCCATTTGGAAAACACCAGAGTCTTCTATTTTTCCCTCAGAATAAAACAAGCTAGCCATATCCTCAGGGGCCCACTACATGATTAATTATGTTCCTCTTTCTCCCAGGCCTAAGTACTTCTTGGCTTTCCTAAACCCTTGAAGGTGAGATGTAAGCAATTGAAATCTGCTTTCAGTGCCCCCAAAGACCACAGCACACACTAAAATACAGAAGTAATGGAAACTACTGTGCAAAAAAAAGACCAATTTCCAGAAGAAGGAATGAGAGGACTAAGCTAGGAAGTCAATTACAGAAGCCGTATTCACCTGCTCGGAAGAGGCAACTGCTGAGAAGTCATCTGAGCTCCTTGCCAGCCTGCCAAAGGGACTGGGCAACCCTCCCTAAACACCTAAAGGGTCTTCACAGTCGCTCGCTTGGTAACTGTCCCCAAGACAATGAGCAACAATTACATTGCTCCAGGTCTCCATCCAGCCTGCTTACCTCAAGATTCGCAGACTCAGTGAATGCTGTTCTGTGACTGAGTGCCACAGACTGATGTAATCACCCAGAGAAATACCAATGTTCAGGTGCTGGATTCTGCTATCTCCATACTTGGAAACCTAGCCTGGGAAGCTGTTTGTTGCCTACAATTAAGAGAATTCAGTTTTGAGGTTTAAAATTTGGGGGGCCGGGGCTAGGGAAATGACATAGGAGATAAACTGATGGCCAAGAAACTGAGGACCTAGATCAAATCCCCAACACCTATTTAAAAGACAGCCACTGCTCTGCACACCTTTAATTCCAGCACAGCACTTATGAGACAGAGAGAGGGAAAATTCTGGGGCTTGCTGGCCAGGGTTAGCCGAATTGCTGGAAAAGACCACACACACACACACACACACACACACACACACACACACACACACACACAAAGATACCATGGTTTTTCTCCTTCCAAATGAATCACTTTTGTGTGGGGTACTGGGGGAACTTTGTTAAACTTAACACACACAACTGGAACAAAAATCTATTCCTCCATTATTTCAGTTCAATCCATTGCAAGTTAAGGAGTTAAAGTTTTTATCTGGTATTTTCTAATTGATGCCATTTCTTTCTTTCTTCCTTTCTCTCTCTTTCTTTCTTTCTTTCTTTCTTTCCTTCCTTCCTTCCTTCCTTCCTTCCTTCCTTCCTTTCTTTCTTTCTTTCTTTCTTTCTTCCTTTCTCTCTCTTTCTTTCTTCCTTCCTTCCTTCCTTCCTTTCTTTCTTTCTTTCTTTCTTTCTTTCTTTCTTTCTTTCTCTTTCTTTCTTTTTTAGGCAGATGAACTGAGGATATCAAGAGTTCTTCCTTAGCATAGAGACCCATTTTGTTTTGAAACTGCCACCTGTGAGTTTCAATTTCTAAACTATTAAATGGGCAGCAAGCTTGTGCTCGCTGATGAAAATATGAGCTGGTAGATAATGGCACCATAGGGAATGCTGATGGCATCATGAGCCAGGAAAGCAAGAGCTAAAGTAGTCAGGCTGCTTCAAATGCAAAAATAGGTTAGAGCACTCCTCCGAAATCAGAACACACAATGGCAGTGATACCACCTTCTAAGCCTTTCATGACGCCTCTGCTCAGTACAGTTTACAGTGCCTTCAAGTCCTCTATAAGGATGCAGCTAGCTCTTGTGAACTTGGAAGAAAACTAGGAAGACATTTTGATGTTTTACTGTGAGTAAAAAACACCATACTATCTTTTATACTCACCATGTTACCTTTTCAACTATGATGGACAATGTCATAATGGGTAATATGGTCTTTAAGGAAACTCAAAGCTATGGCTGGGATTTGTATAAAAGAATATTTTATTAGTTACTAAAGTAACTATTTTGATGGGGCCATAGTTTGGGGATGTGGATACAGAAAGCAGCAATGTCTTCTTTTATCTGGCTTAGGACTCCAAGTGATTTTGGCATCTTATGACTTGAATTCCTATCAATAACCATGACTTCAGTGACTGAGACAAATAGAGTTACATGTATTTCAACATTAAAAATGTGAGTGAAAGTCGTGTGGCTTGATGTGTTTGTGGGTTCCCTGGTATTGGGACCAGGACTTATCCTGGATACACCAAGTGGCTTTTTAAAGCCCATTCCCTATGGTGCGTACCTTATTCAGCCTTGATGCAGCGGGGAAGGGCTAGATCGGGTTCCAACTTAGTATGCCAGCCTGTGTTGACTACCCAAGGAAAGCTTTACCCTCTGTGAGGAGGGGATGGGGTGGGGTAGGGGGAATGGGGTGGGGTAGAGGGAATGGGGTGGGATAGGGGGAATGGGGGGAGCAGGAGAGGGGGAGGGAGGGGGAACAGGCATTGGTATTTAAAAGAAAAGAATTTTTTTAAATAAAAAAGTATAAAAACAATTACCACAATAGCCTGTATTCCATATCATTGAGAAACTGTCAAGCAAGTTACAATATTAAACTAGGAGTCTAGAATAAGAGACTTTGAAAACATTCATCATTTTGGTCACCAGAACGCCTCTAATAATACATAGTACCTAGAAGTCTTGACAGACACAATAGCAATAAACTACACATGCATTGGATTTGTACAGAAAATTTGTTGTTTAGACCCAAAGTGAAGCAGTTATGTGGGTTTTATTCTTCACATTACACGCAAAGTCTTAAAGAATTTGCTCACCCCCAGCAAATTTTAGACTGGAAGAATATGGTAGTAAAATCTGTGTAAGGTGGGTACACACATGTAAGGTGGGAAGGAGAAATTCGATGACTCAGTTAAATTTGCAGGAGGGAAAGTGAAAAGCAAGGTCACCTGATTTATAGTCAGCAGTGTGGCTCTAAAACCCACGCCTTCAGCCTCCTGCCATCCGTTCATTTCTGGTTGATTGTAGATAAATGAAAAGATACTGAAGCTCAATGTTTTAGGATTCAGGTGCAGCATTGCGTAGTGTGAAGAGATACAGAGTGAAAATAGGTTAAAAAAAAGAAAAGATCTGTTTCTTAAATACTGTGAAAGTAAAAATAAAAAAAGAAGGGCCAGTAAGACTGATCAGCATGTAAGGACACTGGATGCCAAATCAGAGTCTGAACTTGATCCCTGGACTCACATGACAGGAAAAATGAACTAACTCCTGCAGGTTGTCTTCTGACCTCCACATACACAATGTATCATGGGTGACAATCCCTGCCTCCAACACATAATAAACAAATAGAAAGATGAAAATCAATTTTGCCATACTGTATTCTTTTTTAATTCTACATCATTCTCTTGACATGATCTTTAGAAAATGGGAATTCAGCTGTGATTCATAGTCTTTTATTATTATTTTTTAATTAAGAAAATTTCCATTCATCCTACATATCAGTCACAGATTCCCCTGCCCTCCCTCCTCCCACCCCTAGCCCTCCCCCAACCCACCCCTATCCCCACCTCCTCCAAGGCAAGGTCTCCCACAGAGAGTCAGCAGAGCCTGGCACATTCAGTTGAGACAGGTCTAAGCCCCTCCTCTCTGTGTCAAGGCTGTGCAAAGTGTCTCACCATAGGCACTAGGTTCCAAAAAGCTGGCTCATATACTAGGGACAGGTCCCAGTCCCACTGCCTTCTCCCCCCCCCCAAACAGTTCAAGCTAAACAACTGCCTCACTTATTCATAGAACCCTCATCCAGTGACTGATGGAACCAGATGCAGAGATTCAAGACCGGGTCCCAGGCGGGTCCCAGGCGGAGCTCCAGGTGTCCAATCAATGTGATTCAAAGTCTTGATGTCAACCTGATAGACTGAGAATCATCTAGATGACACATCTTTGGATCTGGCTATAATGGCACATCAGAGAGGTGTTGCTGAGGAGGGAAGACCCACTATGGGTGTGAATGGCACTCTCCATGGGCTGGAATTCTAGACTGAATGAAAAGAAAACAAACCAAACACTAGCATTCACCTCCTTGTTTCCCTGCTGTGGACGCAATATGATTAGCTGCCTTATATGCCTACAGTATACCTTGCCTACAGGATGGACTGTACTGTCTCAGACTGAACCAAAATAAATCTTTCCTACCTTACATTGTTTGTGTAAGGTATTTTGTCATGGCAGTGAGGAAAGTGACTAGTACACTTGCTTTAAGTCACTTAGAAGAACACTGGGAAAAGTAGTGTCTTCCTCTCCAGAGGTGCTACAAGATCATTAGACTATACTGCAATGTCTCATTGCCACATTAGGAGATAGTTTAGTCAGAACCAAGCAGAGGAATAGCAAGATGGCTAGAGGATTAGAGTAATTGCTACTAAGCCTGAAGACCCAAGTTTAGTCATTAGGACCCACACAGCGGAAGAAGAAAACCAACTCCTGAATGATATCCTCTGACCTCCACATATGTACTGTGGCACACACGCACACACACACAAATAACTAGCTAACTAACTAAGTAAATAAATAAAAATGTAACTAAAAATTAAAATACAAAGGAGAGAAGAGAACGGTCATAAAATTAGGTTGAGGTAAAAGATCTGAAATCTCTTTTTCCAATGAGTTCAATGCTGTAGGACAATAAGACAGTAGTGTTCACATAACGGTATAAAACACTAGATAGTTAACGACTTCAATATGGTTCTAACAATTGAACACACTAAAGATTTCATACAACACTTTGAAAGAGTCATAGGCACATTTTGAATTTTCTGTCAAACTTATCAAAAGAGCATTTAATGGAAATGAACAGACTTCACAGCAGCATCTTTAGAAATGATTGCTTGAGGTATATCCTGTATAGAAATAAGAATAGTAGTTATATACAGTAGGTCCTGGATTTACTGTTGCATGTATTAAAACTTGGTTGCAAATGACAAGTGAATCAAGTGTATTAGACACAATCTCTGGCAAGACAGTTGGAAATTCAAATTCAATATGACAAGTCAGGCGGGATCATTTACAAAATACATTTAGAGGAAAGCAAAGTTCTAAAAGGCAGTAACCAATGAGCTTTCTGTTACATGGAGGATACTCATACACAATTTATAAGGAATGGTTTTCAAACATCCTTACATCATGGATTTAAATAAGATCCTCACGGATGTCCACTGAGAGATGAGGCAGCTGTCAACCTCCTCACTGCTAAACACAGGAAAGAGAAACACACGAGTGATGCAGAAAAGTAAACGATAACACATCCGGTTTGCTGCTGGTGCTTCAGTCTTATTGATCTCAAGGAATTAGTGGGGTCCCAAAAGTGGGGTCTTGCTGTGGATATCACTCTGTATAAATAAAGTACTGATTGGCTAGTAGCCAGGCAGGAAGGATAGGGTAGGCGGGACAAGGAAGAGGAGAAGGCTGGGAACAGGAAGGCTGGGAGGAGACACCACCAGCCGCCGCCATGAAAAGCAACATGGAAAGACACTGGTAAGCTACAAGCCATGTGACAAAGTATAGACTAACAGAAATGGGTTAATTTAAGATAGAAGAAGTGGATAACAAGAAGCCTGCCATGGCCATACAGTTTCAAACAATGTAAGTTTCTGTGTACTTTCTTGGTTGGGTCTGAGCGACTGTGGGACTGGCAGGTAAGAGAGATTTGTCCTGACTGGGCCAGGCAGGAAAACTCTAACTACAGGGTCTTCTCTAAATAGAAAGAAGGGAGGAAAGACAGAAAAGAGACAACTAGAAAAATAGACAACTAAACAACGCATGGGTTTCAATAAGAACATCTGAGTACTACTGTATTTAATCCTAACCCTACTGTGCTGCTCATATAATTGGTCACAAAGAGAATAGAGTTCTCAGCTCAATTATTTTATCATTTATAAAGTCTACATTAGATGATGAACATTGTAATTCTTACTAAGATGCTTCCAGACAAATATTTTCACACATAAAAATAGATGATTATTACCCTAAAATGAAGTACTTTGAAGAGAAAAATGTTGGATTTTTTTCTAATTCCAAAACACCTCTAAATGCTACCATATTTAGAAATGGAACTATCTAGAAATGGACTAATGTGTGATTAGTCAAATTAAGACAGGGCCATGCTGCAGCAGAGTGAGTCTTTACTATACTTTAGATATAGAATATCACTCCAAAACTCTTGTGTTGAAGTCCTGCTCCCTAGTGAAGTGCATATATGTTGTGAGAGCTATGACCTAATGGTGGATTTAATCGTAGATAGACTCATCATTTGAGGGCATTTGTGAGAGATAGTGAGTACTGGGAGGGGGTTCTGGCTGGAGGGACTAGGCAACGAGGCATGCCCTTGCAGCTCACCACTTTACCCTGATCCCCTACACAGCTCTCTGCTTTTCCTTTCCACTCCCTCGCCCTCTCCTTCTGATTCCCGCTTCCTGTGAGGTGAGCAGTTTCATCCACTATGGGTTCCTGCTTCCAGGACATTCTACCTTGTCTTGAGAACCCACGTAATGGTGCCAGCTGATCTTTGAATGCAATTTCTGAAGCCATGAGCCCAAAAGATATTCTTCTCCTTTCCAGTTGTGTGACGGGCACTTTGTCACGGTGACCAGAAGTTCAGGCTGCAAACCTTATGAATAAAGAACTGAGGCTCAAAGTGGAAGACTCTGGTGTATGACAGCAAAAGTGAGGACTGGAATCTTTGTAGCTGTCAGTGAAGGGATGCATGCCAGTGCCATCAGCAAGTGCTTGGCAGTTTTCAAGGGGAGCCCTGTCCACTCCACAACTTCTTACTTCCAGCCTAAATAAATGTGAGGACAAATCATCTTTTTGATAAGTGACCACGGTGCAGCACATTGTCACGGGAGTCCTAAGAAACTAGTACAGATGCGACAGAAGTTGTATTAGTCTCTCTTCTTAGATCCCACTCTGCTTTTACAGACGGCAGAAGTCTGGTCAGTTTGAATTCGAATCTTGATGCTGCCATTTGCTAATGGTCTTTAGTGAAACACTAACTTCTCCAAGATGTCAGTCATTCATCTGGAAAATCATCATATGCCTCCCCGTGAAAGAGAGTTAGTGGGACAAAAGCAGACAAGGAAAGTGAAAGCAGACTCCTTGGGATGGGGCTTCTTATTCCCGGAAGATACCGCAAGGAGAAATGGCAGGAAGACGCAGGGGTGGCATCTGAGCAGAACAGTAAGGGAAAGGGTGGATCCAGGGGTCCTATAAGAACCTGTCAGTGTCCATTAGTGGACTCCCAGCCTTAGACTTCTCTCATGCCAAAGAAATAGTCTGCTGCTTTCTCTTTCTCCAGTTACACACATGGTTTCTAAACAGACTGCATAGGACAATGTGTCTAAAACACATGGCAATTACTTGGCTCTGAGAAAATACTAATGTCAATCTCTCCCTTTGCCATTACAAAGTTGTAATGTAAATTAAATGGGATTAGCTATATAAGTTGTTGCATAGTACATATTTCTGAAATACCAATGACTTGGGGGTGTCATGGAATGACTATCAGAGACCCATCTGAGAGGACTTTAATGAGACCCTTGAACCTAGGCACATACCCTGGGAGGGGTTGGAGTTCAATGTTTTTGAATATCGGCCTTATATCTTCACTCTGAAAACTCTAACTCAGAAATCCTGCCCTAAACAAAACTCAGGAAAATACAGTCTCCTTCAAAACCCTGGAATTCCACCATCGAGTGTCAGAATGGTCAGCCTTGCATGCCTTCTCCAGAACAGTCCCCTAAGAACTGGCCCTGAGACCGTGAGCACAGGAAGTACTCAAGTTTATAAAGTAATATAATCATATTCAAGTGTAAGCGATACTACAGACAAAGGGAAAAATACCCAATGGATATAAGGTCTGGTCCAAGGAAGACAAGGGCAGACTAGCTATCAGTGTGAGATGTTCTCCCATAAGATCAGCAGTAGCTGTGCTGAATAAGGTCAAAATTGATTTCCTGCAGTAGAGATAAAAGAGAGTCAGTCCTAAAGCACACCAGGACATGGAAGACACCCAGGAGAACTCGAGTCTGCTTAAATCTACATGTTTGGGAAGCTGGCTCCACCTTCAGTAAATGTCAGCATTCTAGAAGGTGTCCAGGATAAGCAATGGGAATTCCATCCATGTCATCCCAGCTCTTGGGAAGTGAAAGCAGATGGATCAAAAACTTAAACTCATCCTTAGCTACATGGAGAGTTGGAGACGAGCTTGAGCTAAGAGGGACCTCCTCTCAGAAAGGAGAGGAAAGGAGCAAGGAAGGAGGTGGCATGCATTTAGGAGAACGATGGATAGAAGGTTTTAAGAACTCTGAACAAATGTGTCTGAAAGCACAGAAGGTAGCCATCAGGAATCTATTGTTTGAGTTTCCAGTTCCTCGAGGACTTAACCAAGAAGATGTGGCAAGAGAGACAGCTTGGGACAGTTGCCAGGCATGTTCCAGATTCTGAGTTTATCCCCAGCTCTATAATCAACCACAGGTCATTATTATTTAAGAGAAGAAAAGACAACGTTCTCCTGTCTCTGGGCTGCTCTCTGCAGTCACTCCCTTCCTTAGTCCTTGTCTTAGTTGTGGCTACTTCTGCTGTGATAAAGCCCCAGTACAGAAAGTAGCCTGGAGAAGAAAGGGTTTAATTCACTCACAGTTTCACATCACTGCTCCTCACTGAAGGAAGACAGGACAGGGACTCCAATAGGACAGGAACCTGGAGCAGGAGCTGATGCAGAGGCCATGGAGGGGTGCCACTTATTGGCTTGTTCCTGGTGGCTTGCTAAGCCTGCTTCTTTATAAAACCTAGGACTACAAGCCCATGGGTGGCACCACCCATAAGTGGCTGGGCCCTCCCCCATCAATCACTAATTAAGAAAATGCCCTCCAGGCTTGTGTACAGCCCTGTCTTACCGAGGCATCTTTTGAATTGCTGTTTCCTCCTCTATGATGACTCTAGTTTGTGTCAAGTTGTCAGGACATTAGTCAGCACAGTCCTCTCTGCTAACTTCCTCACTCCACGCTAAGAACAAAGCTATCAGGTGTTTTTCCAGCTGTGTATCCCAAAGCACACCTCTGCCACCTATTTTTAAATAAGGAAAATTCTCTGTTGCTATTTCAAGTAAAAAGGATGACCCCAATAATGGCCAAATACTTCCAACAATGTACGATCACACTTAGACACTCACCTGCCAGTTTTTGGTGAGAAACAGACTTTTCCAGCACTTAGAAGAAGCTGAGACATCCACTTCCAATTGTATCCAGAAGGAAGCTTTGCCCTATCTACCCAACAAGGGAATGTTGTGCTGTGTTGACTCCTGCTGAGGAGAAGAGTGTCTAAACACTGATGCATTTAGTAAACAGCATAGAAAATCAGCCACCGCCAGAAAAACTTCACCTTCAGCTTGAGCCTCCAAAGACCACTCTTCCTAAATCCCGTCACTTCCCTTAGGACTTGAGCATTAGGAGTGTGAGCCTATGAGGAGAGCAAGGAGTAAGGTGCCATGACCACTCCCTTTTTCAATGATAGGTCAGGTTTCAAAGAGCCAAGGCTTGACAAGGCAGGATGTGACCCTGGAGTCCTGAGTCAGATTGGTCCAGATTTTAGTAACTGAAAGTGGATGCGCCACAGTTTCAGATCTGAAGGAACAAAAGGATGAGTCAACAGAACACGGTTCAAAGCGATGCATGAATAAAAATAAAACGTTTTCATGTTTGCACCCCACTGAGTGCAGGACCACTTCACTGAGCACAGAGGTGCAAGGATGAGGAGCTGCATGATGCTGGGTCCCACGCTGCCAGGCACAGGGAGCAGGTGCAGTGCGGTCCTGCTGGGCAGGGTGAGGAAGGGGGAAGGGGGAGGGAGAGGGAGAAGCAGAGTTTGCAGGAAAGACAGGAAGTAGGAAAGGACTCTGAGTGCAATAGACAGTAGTCTCTAAAGCAAATGAAGCAGGCTTGATTTGTAAGAAGCCATTCTGACAGTGGCCCTGGGAGGCACCAGGAAGGAGGCTGGGCCAAAGACACAAGACAGGGAGAATGCATCCTATTGAAGGTGAGGGAATCATTCCTTTTCCCTCCTGGAGATAAAGGGTCTTAGGACACAGGGCAGCCAGAAGGATGATGAATAGGGTTGCCTTAGTAGGGTGAAGAATTGAAGGAATGCAGGGTTTAGAATTACCTTTTAAATAATTCGGCTTCTATTTCAATCTATCTGATTAGTAGAGCAATGCTTGGAATTCCTCCTGCTTGAAAGGAAAATTTCCCCTTGAAAAACCAAATAGGGTAAAGTTCATGGGAGTATAGGAATATGCAGCTTAAATTGGATCTCTAGTCCTGGGAAAGCGTGGGGACCAAGCAGGTTTAAAGTTCCAGCATTCCTCTTCCAAAGAAAACGGACAATGTTTGAAATTTGACCCTTAATTGCTAATAAGGAATGCAAGGTCACCTGCTCCTTCCAGAATCTAAGCTTGTTAACAATGGCATGAAAACATAGGAATCTTGATACCTGCCTGAGTGTCATTCCTTTTTAAAAAATATAGTATTTTTTATTATTTTTTTGAGAATTTCATAATGCACATGTACAGTAATATAGTTCTTAACAAAAAGAATGGAGAACAATAGAGAAGGGTTGGGGTTGCTGCTCTGTAGGAAAGTATTTTCTAAACTTATGTGAGGCTCTGGGTTCAATCCCTAGCATGCCTACCCACTACATACAGGCAAAAAAGCCTAGCTGTAAAGCCCTGTAAAGGCAGGGCTTCCAAGGATATAAGTATCAACGTGAGAAGAAACAGGTACTGAGACTGAACTAGTGGACAGACAGCAGTGCCCTTCACAGGAGAATATGAGGGGACATTAGGAGGTGAGAGAAGAGAGGTGTTTGCTTTAAGCATCTGGAAACAAGAGTGCTTGTACACCATTAACAAGTAAGGCCTGAGTGTGCTTCTCCTCTCTGCCCAACCCTTGTGGAGACAGAAGCTGAGGTTGTATGTGTTTCCTTGCAGAAAGAGAAACCAAGCCCCAGCTTTAACACACCCAGTGACCACAAGAAATGAAAAACCAACATATTATCCTCTTTGAGTAAGCTAACTCCCCAAGTGCTGGCACTGTCTCCACGGGTTAGGGTGTAAAGGCCCACCATAAGTAAATGCTGAACTAACAGCCAAGGACTGCAAGTTTAGATGCTGTGAAGTTTGTGACAAGCAGTAATGAAAATGTCAGATGCCACATGGCTGAGGAACTTGGTGCATACGAAACACATGTTATTTAACAATCTGCCACTGAGTGAACAAAAACCAGCTGAAATCAGGCTAGAGGCAGCCAAGAGCGCACCGCTAAGTCATTACCAAACAATACCAGGATTGGCTGTGAGACAACAGGGCTGTGATTCTTATTCTCCCAGAAGCCCAGATCAAGAGGAGATGGATGGAGCATGCTAGAAAATGAATAATGAGGTGGGGGGAAGGCATCTCATTTGAAGCCAATTATTATTTGCATGGCAAGGCTAAGTAAGAGAAGGCAGTTGCCCCTCTCTGAAACCTGCTCTTTCCCTGATGTTAATTTTATTTACTTAAACCATTTCTTTATGCTCCCCATCAACTGGGACAATAAGAGATGAAACAGGGCACTCAAAGACAAGCTCCCCTTGAAAGATAGTGCCTATCTACCTACCGGTGACTCAGCTGAACTCTGGAGTTCAGAGATCTGTAACACAGGGGCAGAGGAACTCGGTGCCCATTAGAGAAGGAAGGCGGGCTCCAACAATCAACAGATCAAAGCTAGAAAGCCCAACTGGACACCACGGCAGAACATGGGCTAATCCAACGGAAAACAGTAGCCAATAACTGCTCCTCTGATGTGAACTTTTAAGTTGTATAGCTTTCCCACCTAGCTTCCTTTCACTTATTGGCAAAATGGGGATAATAATGCCTCTCTTGCAGCAGTGGTTTGGCGGGTGTTTGCTAAGATACACATTGCTAAGTCCTGTGGAGCTGTTGGAGGCAGTGGGGCCTAGTAGAAATACAGTAGTTCGTTAGGAGGTGTCCTTGAAGGAAATATTAGATAATCAGCACTTTCATGACTCTCTTTGCTTCCTGGCCACCATGAGGTGAACACCCATTGGAGATGCCTACTCCTGCTCTATAAACTATGCTACTACAGGCAGGAAGCAATAGAGCTGATGTGAACCAAAAAATCTCTGACACTATAAACCACAGTTACATTTCTGTTCATTTCAGTTGATGATCTCAGGTTTTCTGTCACAATGGTGGAATCTAAACACAAACACCAACACTCAATCTCATGTTGGAACATAATTCCAACAGTGAGGTTGAGGTTGTAAACAGGAGAAAAGTCAGACTGTGGCACATGCAGGTGGAACCTAGAGAAGTGATTAAGATTGAAGGAAATCATGATGACGGGGTTCTAATCCAATGTAACTGTGCCTTTACAAGCTGGAGACTGAGTCAGTGTGCCCAGTCCCTTTCCTTCTCAGTGTTCTCTGCATAAAGCAAGAAGTGGTTCACCAGACACATCTATGCACTCTGTCTAAATAAATATTTATCCCTCTTGAATTCCTCTCTGTGGTCTTTAGTTATGATAACCAAGCATGTACTAAGACAGGGATTTTTCTCAGAACTGTGTGCAAATAAAATTTTTATCTGGACTGATTGAATACATTGAATCTAACGTCAAAAAGATGCCCGTGTTTAAACAGTTACAAAATGTGAGTTGCAGGGCAGGGGAGCCGTTGGAACGGCCCTCGTTAATGCCCTGTTCATGCGACTGACTTTTGGAGCTGAGCAAGTTAATTGCTCCCCGCCTCACTTTTTTTCTCACCTAAAAACAGTGTCTGGTAAGAGCACCCTATTTGGAGGTCTACTTAGGATTAAATTAAGAAATATGAATTTTATCATACTGAGCATACAGAGCATGTTCATTAAACGTTAGTTTAACAGATGCAAACCTGGCTTTCCCCACAATACAAAGTCAATTAAGCTTCTGTAGCCCAAGACCCTTTTCATATCTGTGCACAAGAACTATTTTCTTTGTGGCAGTGGTATTTACTTGAACACTTACAGAACTGACTGTGTTTTGTTATCTCTATTGATTTATAAAAATGTCACAAAGACAATTAAAAGACAAACTCTGTAACATCAGATAATCTAAAGGGCCAGCTCCAAAAGGTAAGTAACTTTTTTTGATGGCCACTGGCAACCTTTTGGCCCAATTAAAATCATTTGCAATTTTTTTTTAGAATGTTCTCCCTCTTAAAAATATCTTAAAGAAAAAAAAAAAATCTTGTAAGGTAAGCTTCATTAATTTTGCCTTGATGGTTGGTACAAGTGCTATAAGACTCCTTCCAGGGTTTAGTTTAGAAACTTGGAGCTCTGGATTCAAACAGTCACAGAAATAACCTGCTGAAAGGTTTTCGTGAAGAATTTCAGTTTAAATCTTTAAAAGTTTTCATTATCTACTATCCTAATGCTAAGGAAATAAGCCTACCTGATTCGTTTCACTGGACAGTGCCCAGAATACCTGCAAGTGCAGGTGAATCCCTCTTTTTCTCAGGTCCTGTTGCTTCCAGAAATTGGTCTTTTTGGCCAACTGTAATTCTGGGCACTTGCAAGCCAGGCTCCAGGCCATTTTTCCTGAGGGGCCTTCATGAAAAAGTCAGTTTTCTTTCCTTACAAGAAGACACATTCTTCCACTTGATATTTTTCCCCAACATGCACTTTTTTCGTTGTATACGTGATTTTTAAAATGCTATCCCCATGTCCCCATGCAAAAGAATCTTACTGCACATGTGAAAATATAAATAACAATATTCACCATAGACAAATAATAAGAAGACTTAAAAGTTTTTGAATTGGGTTGAAGAGCAAGGGAAACAGAGAAAATCTTAGTGGGGACCAGATAACATTTTAAATGCTTCACTTTTCTTCACAATATCAGTATCTAGCTATTGTTATATATTATTATGTATTATAGGTAGCTTGTTTTTTTAATGGGTGCTTGTTCACATATTTACAAGGGGAAAAAAACGTAAAAAGAGCATCCCCAGGATTCCCTCCAAATATCCATAGGACTTCCCCCCTCGATAGCTCATTCAGCCTGTAGTTAAAGCACATTCCATGGGTTCCTGGGTTTGGCAGCTGGCTAAGAAAAGCTTGGAAATCCCTTCTGGCCCATTGGTAAACAATGCCATCTGTCCCCAAGAGGCCCTTCTTAGAAAAGTCAACAGTTTGAAGTACTTGAGACTCTCTTGTTCTTGACACAAGCTCTGCTTACTCAGGTCAGAACCCATAAAACAAAAACTGTCTGTAAATGACAGAAACTTGAAGTAGAAGTGGCTACTTACTACCAATACTTTTCAAATATGTAAGATCTGATGAGCCTTCAACATGAAACAACTAACAAGGGTAATGATCATCTGGTTTCAAAGGTTACATCTGATTTACAAATGCACAAATAAAATGTTCAGAGATGAACAAACTCTTGAAATATAACACTTAATTCTGATACATTATACACATAATAATGTCAAAAATATACCAAGTAAAGATCCTTGGTTGCTCCGAAAAGGGATCTAGATGTCTCTATTTTTGTAGAATTCTGAGTAAAAGAATGAGCATCTTCATTTTAGAGCCATTAGCAAGACAATGTTCCATTCAAATTCAAAAGTTATTTTTCTTTCTTTCTTTCTTTTTTTTCTTTCTTTCTTTCTTTCTTTCTTTCTTTCTTTCTTTCTTTCCTTACTTCTTTCCTTCTTTCTCTCTCTCTCTTTCTTCCTTCCTCCTTCCCTCCCTCCCTCCCTCCCTCCCTTTCTCTCTCTCTCTCTCTCTCTCTCTCTCTCTCTCTCTCTTAAATAGCCAAACTCAACTGATAACAGCATAATTGATGCTATCAGCAAGCAATCTACCACTGGGCTTTTAATTAACAAGAACAGGTAGGTTATGGACAGTGAGGGCATTCACAAAGCTCCACTGGAAGTTTCCCATGAAGACACATGGAAATATAAATATATTTACATAAATATATATGAAATATTTATGTTATCAACATTTGCATACTCAGATATAGCCTTAGATACAAGTGTCTCTTCCATTTGGCAACTCTTTTTATTTTTCACTTCACTTGGCAACTCTTTAAACTCATTTAATAAGGATGGATCATTGTCATTGTGCAGAGATCTGTGAAATCTCAGTTTTACACATAAAAGACACGCTAGAGCTTTGCATTCTTACATATACTTATTCTTAGACGTTGACTTTTTTTGAATTAAAAAAAAAGTCAAAAATAATTGTCAGAGGATATTTAAACATGCACTAAAGAAAAGCTCTAACATGGGTACCTGAGAAATAATACTTCATTATCATTTAATCAAAGTCAAGCAGAGTATTTTAAAGTAAACATGAAAGTACCACAAATCAAAAGAAACTTAGTCTTTCATGAAAGAAGAGGCTTTGTTCTTTGTTAGTTTTTTTTCCCTCTAACTTTAACTCATTTTGTTAGAAGACCACTACTTTTTAAGAATAATTTTCTTAAATTTAAAGTTATGACTTTCATGTACACATAAAATGAGCAGGTGTTGAAGACTGTATTTAACTCATTAATTAATGAGGAAACCAGAAAAGGTGTTACAACCAATTCAAAGACTAGACAAATATATAAGCCCATCAGAAATGTTGAAATTAAGTAAATAGCTCCAATACCATCATCTTCTTCACCTGGGATAAGAAGTCAATTGAAAACCCACCAGATAATACTCCTTGCATGTCCACAGACAAGACTCATTACATTATTGTTGACTCTCAACTTCTTCTCAGTCATATTGTAAGACAGTTGAGATAAAGAAAGGTTCAAATGCTACAAGTAAAGAGGTCAGCAAAATATGTTTGCCATGGTATGTAACTGTCCTATTGAAGATGGCCACTAAACTCTTTGATCCATTTAAATGGTCTTCATAATTTCTCCTCATACCCTCACAGAACTGAAAGCTTTAAAAACCCTGTTCTATCGGCTGGCCAGGATGGTTTGTATATACTGCTCAGTACTTGCTGAGTATTTCTGTATCAATACTGCACACAGTAGAGGAGACTGTCTTTCCTTGACAAGCTATTACTCTAGTAGGAAAGACAACAAGGATATGTAGTGGATAGCCATCCCAGCATTGGCCTGGAAGTTCCAACCCCCATTGAGGCTTCAGTAATGATCACGCCCACAAGGCGGGGCAGAGGAGGGAGCGGAAGACCGAGGATCAAGAGGAGGTCGCTCTCTTGGTTCGGGGAGGCTGGACGCAGGAGGTAGACCGAGCAGAGTTCTCCAGAGAACACTGCCGGACTGTGCTATACCTTTGCCAGACCCTGCAACCTACCCCTTCATTTGTAAGTTACCCTACAAAATAAACTTCCCTTTTAACTAAGTGGAGTGGCCTTAATAATTTCACCAATAAGGATAAGCAAAAAACATCACTTCAATCCCATCTCAAGGCTGGGGAAAGCTCTCTGGAGTAACGATAGGCATCAGCAAGGAGATAGGGACGGTGGATACAGTAGATACAGGAAGAAAAAGGCTCTCAACAGAAGGAATCACAGGAGCCATGATCTGGAAGTGAATTAGACCTTACTGATTTCAAGGTAGTGCATTTAGGCTTTGGGGCACATGTTTCCCATCAACTTTGACTTATCTCAGACACAAGCCCCTGGGTAACCCATAATATCCCCAACTGCTTCAAAGAATTTTAAGAAAAATGTATAATGTAGAATATACAATAGGTGAAATGTGTGAGCAGGGTATTGTAAATAACTCTTAGCCAATCCTAAAAATGACTGGTAGCCATTTTAAATATTGCCTAGAAATTATGTATAATGCCTGATACAATATGTGATAATATAAATACGCACAGTTGAAAGTTTGTTGCATTTAAACCCACTTTAAAAGATAGGCAATAAGGGTCAACACCAGCATAGGCAAAAGATCATTTGTTTTGGCTCTTATCAAAGTAAAAGTTTAAAAGTACTCTCACATTCAGAGAGCAAAAATTACCTCCTTCCAGAGTTAGTAACTTCTGAAATTGGCAAATAGAGCTGTCTCCTCTTGTGTCTGTGGCCATATTTAATAAAGAACTAGGGTTTTATCAGTCATGGTGAGAAGGGCTACTGAGACTAAATACAACTCAGTAAATATGTCCCCAGCCTATGCTAACTCCAAAATTACATCTGGAAAAATGAAATTGCAATCAACTGGCAGATGGCTTCAACGGAGAAGAACTCTTCATAAAAAAACAGTAGATGCCATTTCTTTATTTATTTGTAATGTACTAGGCTCTTTAACAACATTATTATATTTTTAGATAGTAAACTACCAAGCTCACTTCACATATGAGTAAGCTAAGAATCAGGGAGATTAAACGAATTGCCCCAATTTTTCTATGCTGCAAGAAGCAAGGCTTGAATTCTACTCCAGGCTTGTCAGATTCCCCATGTACAGAACTTATAAACAATCCTGGAGCTTCACCAAACGCTGCTAAATGATGGTATGTATTAACAGTGGCTGCATATGTAAAGAGAATACTGCTATCTAGGAAGCTGACTGTGGAACCATATCCACATTTCTCATTTTTTGGGCTCTAGACAAGGATGCTGATGAAAGTCTGCATGCTCAATATTAAAAGTAATAAATACACTTAACAAGCTGCTAAATAAAATATGACCTGGATTGCTGCCTCCATATATACACTGTATAATACCTATGATGCCAGGTTCAAGTTAAAAGTCTCCACCTCATAGCAGAGCATTATGCATTTCCTGATCCTCCCTTTATACTCTTGCAAGCTCTCTCTGTCTCTGTCTCTCTGTCTGTCTCTCTGTCTGTCTGTCTCTGTCTCTTTCTCTGTCTCTCTCTGCCTCTTTGTCTCTGCCTCTCTCTGTCTCTCTCTGTCTCTCTCTGTCTCTCTCTGTCTCTCTCTGTCTCTCTCTCTGTCTCTGTCTCTCTCTCTCTCTCTCTCTCTCTCTCTCTCTCTCTCACACACACACACACACACACACACACACACACACACACAGTGGTGTAAGGGGTCTGTTGTGCACATGCACAACTCTTGATAGCCTAACTGTTTCTTAGCCGCCGTTGGACTTGTCTATCTCTGAAGAATAGACTAAAGGAATTGTCCTGTGAAATTCCTAGGCAAGCTTAGATTCCTCTGGGCAGGGGATTCTGGCCACTAGAGCACATGCTGGAAATGCAGTGTGCAACCAAACTGTCTTTGAACTTGTCATGGTCTTAATATTGTTAGTTACTAGTCCTCATCAAGTTAATTATGAAAACATGGGAGTAATCACTTGACATCTGCCACAGCAGTGTGACATTGCTGATATATCCAAATATAAGGATGCCTATCTTACAAATACATTGGTTGGCTGTAAGAAATCATGAAAGGGAAGGCAGGGCACTGCCCACAGATGGATAGAAACACTGTTTAGACAGTGGAGGGAGGAAAGGCCCTTGGCTTCCCTTTCCTTCGCCCACAGTATCTTCCCTCCTCCCCACCCCACTGTGGGGACAGACCTGGAGTGAGAGTCTCTAAAGCATGGACTTCTAAAATAGGATTTCTCCCAGTTCAAGAGGAGCATGTCAGCAGCAATCTTTTTCTTCCTTTGCAGCCTAATTTCACAGATGCACACATATGGGCTGTGGGCCCCCACTGAGCTCTAGAATCACCAAGGCCAGCTGCGGCATTACTGTGCTGGCCTTGGGGATCCCACATGACAGTAAGTAGATCCATCACCAAAGGGCAGCTAACAGGAAATCATTCATTCTGCAGATCTTCCACCACCAATAGGCTGCTGATTAGCTTCAGCAGGAAAATCAGGTCAAAGTCAATAAAAAAAAAATCAGCTCCTTTTAACTCCACAGTGTTTTTACAGTACAATGGAAACCTGGTTTTAGCTGTGTTATTCTCTGGTCCCCAGTGTCAGTTTCTGCTGAGGACTTACTTCTCAGCTGAGGTTTTATTGTTTTGTTTGTTTGGGTGATTTGGGTTGTGGGGGAGTTGTTTTTTGTATGTGTGTATGTCTGTTAGGAAAGAGATTTTAAAATAAAGAGAGGGAATCTTGAAATTTAGAAATATGGTTCCAGGAAAATCAACTTTTAAGAGTAAAACAAATGTAACTCAAAATCTTATTTGCAATGGTCTTAATAGGATTGTGTACATAAGTGTTTGGGCCAGGAGGAAATTGGTTTTTAATGACCTGGGATAAGCAATACATTTTGCACTGTAGTTTTTTTTTTCTTTGCAATCTATTTGCTCAATGTGTAACACCCATCTCCTCCACTCTTTACCCACCCCCTTCCTGTTGGTCTTCTACCAGTTCACAAATATGCATGCTAACACCAACACCAAGAGCTAGTGAGAATGATCATGTACACTTGTGTCTAAATACTCTGTTTAACAATTAATAAACAATAAGTTTAGCAAATACATGCTTTTATACAGATCACATAATAAAACTATACTTTTAAAGTAATAAATGCTTAGCTGTAGTGTGGTCTTGTGTTCACAAAATATTAACTTTTTATTCAATTCTAGTGTAGTCTATAGAAATTTTGTATTAAAATGTAGAATTTGGGCTTGGGAGGTTATTCTGTTGGTCAAGTGCTTGCTCTGCTAACAGGAAGGCCTGAGTTTAATCTCAAGCACCTCTACAACAATGTTAAGCATGATGATGGGCTATTGTGACCCTAGCACTGGGAGGGTAGAGATAGGAGGATCCCCAGGACTTACCAGCCAGCCAACCTAGTCTATGTGGTCACTTCCAAGCTAGCAAGGGACCATCTTGTCAGTTCAACCAACAAGAAAAGATGGGCAGCACCTGAGTAAGGCCCCAAGATTATCCTCTGGAATCAACATGCATGTACATCACAAACAAGCATGCACATGCATGTATGCAAATATACACAGGCAAAGATATATATATATATAGAATTTGATGGTTGAGAATTTACGCAGGCAAGTTCCATAAAAAGTGAACTAAAAGGAGTATGTTCCTTCCCATCTCCCAGGACACATATGTATTTTATGATAGACTAACCCCTTTTGCTGTAAAGCCAGGGTTTTGTTCAGCAGCAAAGATCACTATTAACTTTACATGAGGGTTAAATTAAAGATCTTAAGCCAACAAACTTTTCAATATCACACTTAAAATTATGTAAACACCATCCAGTGGCACAATACCTTAGTGAAATCTAAGTTCCCACAAGTATCTCCATGATTTTAACCCTGTAGCTGTCTGTCAACAATAACCCTTTTTTGCTCAAACAGTGGCTTGGTCTCATGAGGCACAAATGAGTTAGGTCTGGTTTTCTCACTCTTTTATGAAATTCAGATGCCTAGGCCATATCCCTAGACATTCTAATTGTATAGATCCAAGATCTAATCAGGAACCTGTGTTTTTAACATATTGTGATTACAATGCAAATGCTCCATGAAACTGTCTGAGAGAAACACCATACTGTGCCATGAGTTTTGTTAATTGTTGAATGGATCAACTCCTGTTTATTGACAATTTAAACTGATTTGATTTTGATGTCCAAGATATCAGGATCGGCAAAGGTACAATTTCACAGTGATTTATAAACCATTAAGTATTGTCTTCTTGAGCTCCTGAGACTACCCCCCCTCCCCACTGAGGAGCAATTGGCAATTAATGGTTGCATAGGGAGGCAAAGTCATTTTCTTCAACGGAGTAGCCACTGTTAAGTTGCTCTTGTCTAATGCATACCCTCCCACCCCGTCTCCTACTAACAACCTTAATTAAACCTACTGAATAATAAAAAAGGACATGAAAATAGGAGAGGACTGTGGTGATATTTTATTTGTGCTCTAACAAATAAAGCTTGCCTGACAATCAGAAGGAGGAGCTAGCCACTAGTTAACCATAGAGATCTGGAGGTCTGTACAGACATACAGGAAATGATAGAGCTGGGCAGAGAGAGGAAGTGATAAGATGGAATGGAGAAGAGTTCGCTCTCTTTCGGCAGAGGATTTCGTAGAGGTCAGAACTTGTGGCTTGCTGCTCTGCCTCTTTGATCTTTCAGCTCTCACCCCAATATCTGGCTCTGGGTTTATTATTAATAGATTGTTTAGTAATTTGTGTTACAGAGGACGCTGGGAATGCAGAATTCTGCAGAAGTACAGGGAGATAAGAGAGAGTAATAGGTGAGAAATGACAAAAATATACCATATATGAATATGAAATTATTAACAAAAATGTGTATATATATATGGTTTTTTGAGACAGGATTTCTCTGTGTAGTTTTGCGCCTTTCCTGGAACTTGCTTTGGAGACCATGATGGCCTCGAACTCACAGAGATCTGCCTGACTCTGCCTCCCAAGTGCTGGGATTAAAGGCGCGCACCAACACCACTCGGCCAAAAACATATTTTATGTATAACCCTTTCTTGGTTTGTGCAGGGGATTAGTTCCAGGGTGCCCCACCCCAATATCAAGAATGCTTAGGTATCTATATGACGTAGAGTAGTTGTAGCTCATAACCTATCTACATCCTCTCAACTCTAAATTACCACTGCATTACTTTATGCCTAATGCAAATTCTCTGTAAATACTTGCCAGACTCTGTAGCTCAGGGAATCATGACAGGAACACCTGCGTGGGTTCAGTATAGATGCAATTTTAAAATCAATTTCCACTCTTGCTTGGTTGAATCCATAGAGGCAGGACCACAAATATAGAGGGCAGATTGTGTTATGGAAATTGATTGAATAGACAATCAATTATAGTCAAAGTTGCCAAAGTAATTCAGACCCATGGTCTCTTATGAGAAACTTCTTAAAGCTACCAACACATAGAAATGGAGCAAGGAGAGAGATGACTGCACATCACTCTGTAGTTAAAAGACTCACACAACGAATATTTGCCAATTAAAAAAGTAGCTTCTGTTCAATTACTACATAGAGACGCACATCGGGGTGTTATATGTGAATCCGTATCCATGGGAAGGACAGTGACTCCAAAGTAAGAGCTGTACTTTCCTGTAAAGCACTACCCAGGTTGGCACTGTGAGGAAACTGATTTTAGAGTCCTTTTATCTAAATGACATTTGATTTCCTTTCTGTAAAAAAATTTTCCTTCAAACTCATCTTAACATCTGACTGATCATTTCATTCCGCAATGGATTGGATAAATACTTTGATACGTATATGAGACTCATGTTTCAATTTTTTGATAGTTCCTGTTTTTGTCTGTATTCTGATACAGGCTATGATACAGCATGAAGCAGAGGATGACCTTGAAGTCCAATACTCCTGCCTCTGTCTCCTAAGCACTAGGATTACAGGTTTGCATCATGACCCCCAGCTCGTATTTTAAGTTTTAGGAGAGCTGTGCTCTGGCAGATTTGGACAATCCTCTGAGGTATTCATGAGTACTTATGTACCAAAGCCAGTGCCATGCCTTCACTTAGCTTCTGGAGAATCTGCAGAGGCAGGAGACACCCTTACTGCTTCTCTGCTGAGCCTCTTGACTCCTATTTGTCTGTTTCTGGTTCTTGTCCACATCTTGTTCTGACTCTCATTTGTACACATTATATCCAACCCCCACCCCACCATTGGCTAGAAACTGAGATCTGGTTTTATGATTGGATGGCATGCCTATCTGTTTCAAGATGATGGACATCTGCCTGGATCAAATAGATGTTTCTGGCTATCTGCTTCTTTCTGTGCTCATCCTAATTAAGAAAATATTTTAGACACATTAAAAGGAAACAGCTCTCTAAGACAGGAACTCATGAGACTTTTCATTTCTGTTTTATTTTTACATTAGGCTTCAACCAATGTGTTCATCATGGTTTTTGGTCGGCATGAGTTTAATTTTTTGTTATCGTTTGTTTTTTGAGACAAGGTCTCATGTAGCTTTTGAACTTGCTGGATGACCAAGGATGATATATAGGTCTCTAATTCTTGTTTGAATTTCCAACTTTTCTTACCTTTAAAGAATGTTAAGATTAGATGATTCTGGGGCCAGAGAGAGGGCTACACTATTAAGAGCATATAGTGCTCGTTCAGAGGACCCAAGTTCATTACCCAAGACTCATATAGACTAGCTCAGAACTGCCTGTAACTCCAGCTCAGAGACATCTGACATCCTCTTCTGGCCTTCATAAGGACCAATACACAGTGGCATTCACTCACACAGCCACAAACTCACAAACTTACACATAAATAAAATAATAAAAATAGATTTTTTTTGGGGGGGATTAGATGATGTATCTGAAAACAAAAGAACTCTTCTTGTGTTCGTTTGTAGCAATGAATAGGTGCACCTCTAGAAACAAAGAACCTCCTCATCAATAAAGCCCATGCCACCAAGCCTGACAACCTCGGTTCATTTCTCAGGACTTACATGGTAGAAGGGTCGAACTGACTTTCGCAAGTTGTCCTCTGACTTCCACACCTGTGCTGTGGCTGCACCTCTCACATCAATGAGTAATAGCTAATATAAATTAAAATTTTAAAATGCACACACACACACACACACCATTGCTAAACTGCCCCCAGGAAATGATGTAGCTGAATATTATATACAACTGGCTTTTGAAAGAAGACAAATGAATGGTAGCCCAGAATATTTAACTAACAAACTATCTGTCATTTGATATTTAATTAGAGCCGGACATGACATTACAGAAGGTGTTCGTATACAAATTGAATTTCCCATAATCAAGATGCACCATTGGGCAAATCAGACTGGACTGGCTTCATAATTTGGGGTTAGAAAATATCTGCTTGTCTTTCTGACCATGCTTCTATTTAAGAATTCTTAATTTAAAAAAAATTCATGAATTTTCAAAAGCTCTTATGCTGTTTTACTGGCCAAATAAGCAGCTAATGTGATGAAATTCTTCTAAGAGTGAAAAAAAAAAACTTATATCAAGTAAAATTAATTATAATTCTTACAAGCTTTTTATATAAACATGTATAGTCTGTGGAGTTTCAATTTTAACATAATTTGCAAGATCCTTGGTTAACTCAAAAACCCTTGGGCTAATTTTAAAGAGTCCATTATTAATCTTCAGATACCTGGATTATTTCTGATAGAACATTACAGATGCTCTTTGATTCATTATGGGGCTTCATCTCAGTAAGTTGAAAGCAGAACTTGCAAACGTATTAGGACTCCTTACCCACTGAATTTCATAGAGCTGCAATGCAGCAAGTTCTGTATCCTTGTGATCTCAGGTCTCACAGGGGGGCTGTGGCTCACTGCAGCTGCTGAGCGCAGCAGGAGGGAGCCTGGTTACATTCCACTAGCTTGGGCAAAGTCCAGAGGCCAAACTTGTAAGAATTATCTCACTGAATGCACATTACTAGTACACTATTTTAAAGTTGAAAAGCCTCAAGTGGGATGATCACAAACAAGTCAAGGACCATGTGATGGAACCCAAGCACAGGCTTAGTGTAGATGCCTTTCTTTGCTTCTTGATACACACAGTGACTTCAAGCTTGGATGATGTGATTGAATATGCTCATTCTTGACATGTGAATAATACATGAGACTGATGTGTGGCTATAAGGGTTGGGCCCTAACAGTCCATTTGCTAAACTGCCAGTGGGATGGGCAACTACTTTCCACATTAGGATATGTAATTTGGGGAAAGTTGCATATAGTATGAGTGATTTAAGATGACTGCAGAATAATGAGCATACTCTCATATATGTAAGACAGTGAGGTGCACTCATTATGTAAGACAGTGGGGTAGACTGATTCTTATAAGACAGTGGGGTACACCCATTCCTGTAAGACAGTGGGGTACACCCATGCCAGTGAGACGGTGGGACACACCCATGCCTGTGAGACAGTGGGACACGCCCATGCCTGTGAGACAGTGGGACACACCCATGCCTGTGAGACAGTGGGGTACACCCATGCTGTGAGACAGTGGGGTACACCCATGCCTGTGAGACAGTGGGACACACCCATGCCTGTGAGACAGTGGGATACGCCCATGCCTGTGAGACAGTGGGGTACACCCATGCTTGTGAGACAGTGGGACACGCCCATGCTGTGAGACAGTGGGATATGCCCATGCCTGTGAGACAGTGGGGTACACCCATGCCTGTGAGACAGTGGGACACACCCATGCCTGTGAGACAGTGGGTACGCCCATGCTGTGAGACAGTGGGGTATGCCCATGCCTGTGAGACAGTGGGGTACACCCATGCCTGTGAGATAGTGGGACACACCCATGCCTGTGAGACAGTAGGGTACACCCATGCCTGTGAGACAGTGGGACACACCCATGCTGTGAGACAGTGGGGTACGCCCACGCTGTGAGACACTTTCTAGTTTTGTCCTGATGAGGAGTGTCAGCTTACTCCAGAGCATGAAAGAGTACACTGAAGAACAAAAGTTAAGCTTGAGAAATTTGGAGAGCATTACACTATTTACCTTGGTAGATGGTGCTTGAATCTGCAAAAAAGCAATGTTAAAATGCCAACAACGGGACTGAGGACATTGGCTTGGTGGGTAAGGGCCTTGGTGAGCAAACATGAAAACCTGAGTTTGGATCCCTGACACTTGTATAAAAGTCATGCGTGACCATGGGCACCTTTACCTGTGCTGGAGGATGGAGACAGGATGCAGGATCACCAAGGTAAGCCTATCAAAACAAAACAAAACAAAATCCCCCTTAAAATCCCCCTTAAAGGCCATCAAGCTGGAGGTTTAATGAGAGACTATATCTTAAGACAATAACTAGAGAATAATAAAGCAGGGTGCCTGAAGTCTTCCTCTGGCCTCTACATACATACAGGCACATGTATGAACACACACACATACAGGCACACACACACACACACACACACACACAGAGAGAGAGAGAGAGAGAGAGAGAGAGAGAGAGAGAGAGAGAACATTTAAAATGTTGAAAAAGGTTGTTCAGTCCCAATAAGTTTATTTCTAATTAACTTACAAGAGAGCTTAAGAAATCTTAACTGCCAAATACTGTATTCATGCAGGCTAGAACTTGGCATCCTCAGTGTAAAAGCTGACCAGCCTCATCCATATTTAGACAATGAAGGGCAGGCAGCAAACGGTTATTCTTGACCATGGCATCGTCTGTCAAAACAGGGTCCAGTACTCAGCAGGAGAGTGTCCTGCACTTCAGCTGCTTTTATCATGTTCCCAATTATCATTATCACTCTTTAATAAAAAGATAAAATTTGCTCTGTTTGAAAAATGCTCAAGTCAAATTTTGGATTCTACAGAAACAATTATTGAGACAATTTTGCATTCAAGGCTCGACAGAGTATTCAGGGAAGGGACAAGGTAGAGCAGAAGCAGAATTGGACCCTGGAGAGACTGCATCACCCTCTCCTGGCTCATTCAACACACATGCATACACTCACACACATATGAACACAGACACTTGCACATACACACACTTCAGCCACCCTGAGGGAGGCTTTGATTTGCACATGACTGTAGAGTCAAGCCAATGGCTGAAGGATGCCTGCTGGCAGCTGGGCAGCAGGTTCTCCTCCATGTCCACCATCTCCTCCCAAAGCTGTCTCACCTCCTGCTTCTTTCATGTGAGAGCCTATATTGCTGGTTTTCTAAAAGAGGTAGCAAAGAAAACCACAAAGTTGTGATTTCTGTCTTAATCCAGTGAGAGATCGCTTCTAACACCCCTTGGTTTTTCTTCACAAGATCAGAACCCAAATTTAGAAAATAACACAGTTCCATAATACTATTTTATCATCAAAAACTGACTTTGAGATTTTCCACTCAGCCCCTGGATCATCACAAATGTGTCTCTTTTGCCTTACAAAAAGAAGGATGCTAGAAATGATAGGTAGCATTTGCTACAGATCATATTTCTCAATCAGCTCAACATTATTGTAATAATATTAATGTGACTTGTCAAGGCAAAGGATAAATTGAACAGGCAGGATGCTACTAATGAAATTGCTGTAGAATCTCATCTTTACAGCAATGTCTCTCATAGTGCAATCCTCAGACCTGGCTTTCTAGTAGACATATCTACTCTAAGGTGGGGGTAGAGCACAGTTGTTGGGTATGTACCTGACATATACAAGTCCCTAAACAGAGGGAGGCCTGGAGAGAGGTAGGGAAGGAGGTGTAGAAAGGGAGAGAGGAAAGAGGGAAGGAGAGAAGGAAGGAATATTCTGGAGACCCATTTCAGATTTACTAAATGAGAAATGAAGGTGGTGGAGTCCAACACTCTGTTTAATGTGCTTCTGAGTGACACTGAACGATCATTGCTTTAGATCACAAGACTCCCTCCCAGATATGTTAATATCTGAATGTTCAGAGTCTCATTAAGTTTATAGATGTCACTAAACGGGGGAGTTTCACACTCCTGCACTTTATGTTATTTGTGATCATAAATGAAGGAATCTCAGCATTTAACATCATTCTCAGGCCAGTATGTTCAGGGCCTATTGCCTATCTGAAGTCCCCATTTGTGTTGACAACTGAGTGATATTCTCATAGAAAGGCAAGGCAGAGACTCACACGTTAGATTTTAGAATTGAAAGCAGACATCATTTAGACCAGTGGTTCTCAACCTGTGGGTCACAACCCCACAGTGGTCACATATAAGATATTCTGCATATCAGATATTTACATTATAATTTATAACAGTAACAAAATTACAGTTATTAAATAGCAACAAAATAATTGTACAGCTGGGGGGTCACCACATGAGGAGCTATATTAAAGGGTCGTAGCATTAAGAAGGCTGAGAACTGATTTAGACAGTAAATTTACTGAAGATGGGGACAAGACTCAGAAAACTTCCCTCTAGAAGCAGACAACTGCATGAAAGTAAATCAGAAATCAGGAACTCTACCAAGTCAAATGAACCAATGAGTTAAATTTAGTTACTCATTTTGGAATACATTTGTTCTAAGAAAAGGTCCTTTTCTTTTTCTTTTAAAAATAAAACTTCTATTTCTCTGAATTTAGTAGATGCAATGGTTAAACTTCATTTGTCAGTATGATTGGCTTGAGACAGCCAGAAGATTATAAAGCTCACTCCTGAATACAGATGTGATGGCGTTTCCAAGACAATTAATCAATGGGTGGAGGCTCACCCTGAAAGTGTGATGCTGTTCAATATCCTGGGGCCTAGTTGGAACCAAAAAAGGAAGAAAAAGGAAGCTCACTAATACAAACACTCTCTCCTTCCTGGCTACCATGAGTGAACAGGTATGCTCTGCTATTGTCTACCACTGCTGCAATGTCCTGTTTCACCACAAGCCAGAGCAATCCAGACCGCCAATCAGGAGCTGAAGCTCTGAAACTGTGAGCCACATAAACCTTGTCTCCTTTCCAGTTCTTCTTCCAAGGTATTTCTGACAACAGCAAAATCCCTGACCAGTAGAGCAGACTGTACTTCTGCAAAACTGAACCAGTGCAAGACAGCTCACTCATACACTGAAATAGTGCAAGACAGCTCGCTCATACACTGAAATAGTGCAAGACAGCTCACTCATACACTGAAATAGTGCAAGACAGCTCACTCATACACTGAAATAGTGCAAGACAGCTCACTCATACACTGAAATAGTGCAAGACAGCTCACTCATACACTGAAATAGTGCAAGACAGCTCACTCATACACTGAAATAGTGCAAGACAGCTCACTCATACACTGAAATAGTGCAAGACAGCTCACTCATACACTGAAATAGTGCAAGACAGCTCACTCATACAGCAAAACAGTGCAAGACAGCTCACCCATACTAATCCCCAGCATGCAAACTCTTTCCATGTTCACCTTCTGATTAATGGGTATTTGGTAAGTTGTGAAATTTCAGTGGTAGTCTGCTGCTGGAGAGATGGCTCAGTGGTTGAGAGCACTGACTGCTCTTCCAGAGGACCCAGGTTCCATTCCCAGCACCCACATGACAGCTCACAGCTGTCTGTAACTCTAGTTCCAGGGATCTGATTCTCACTCACATATGGACTTGTGGTGGTAGTCTGCCCTTCTTACTAGAGTATAATTATACACTTGAATAGAACAGACACAGCTAGATATGAATGTCAAATTTCTGGACGATCTTTGTGTCATTTGGCATAATTGACCACTAAGAATAAATATGAAATAGGTGTGAAGCCTCATGTCTAGAACTCTAGCATGTGGGAGACTGAGAAAGAGGACTACTGTGTGCTCAAGGATAGCCTGTGCTACATAAGCATTAGAGGCTAGGATGGACTTAAAGACAATAATTATCTGAAGGACCAAATGCTTACATGCCTTCCGAGGAAAATTCGTCTGGAACTGTCCCAGACCCCTAGAAATAAGCAAAGACATTTCTTGGTGGTTACAATGTTTTAAAGTAATGGGAAGATCTCTGACAAAGGATTGGGCCCAACTTACCGACCTGAAGATGAAATTGCAAGGAGTGAGTTTATTGGCCTTTGCTTTCTAGATTCAGGATAGAAGAATAAATCACAATAAGTGCTTCACATTTCCAAGTCAAGGCTATGGCTGGAGGTTTAAGGCTAGCCTGGGCTACATGAACTACTAACCCTCCAGCTTTTATTTTTCATTTCTACTTTTGTTTCATTCTTTAAATAAGGAAATAAAATGTAGTGAGCCAACCTGTTTAGGACAGAGAGATTTTGAAGTTTTGTATGGTCATGGTGGGAGCCAGGGAGCAATTGGGAAGGTCATTCAAGTTAAGGTAAACTTTTGTACTAACTCATGTCTTTTCTCCTTCATTATGTAACTATGGATTACACAAATGCCTAAGAGAATGAACTCAGATTTGACTTTATTATTCAACATTTTTAATTAGAGTCCAGGGACTTTGAAATCATGTGATAATGTATAGGCTCGTATTCAGTAGGGGGAAAATAACTATTTTATTCCTTTGTACACAATTAACCATTTTTTTTAAATTTATTCATACAAATTGGTTTTAGCATCGCTGAGATTGCCTGACTGCATCATTTTTTTCCTTTTTAAATTTTCCTTTGAACCAACCCTGCCATCTTTCCGGTTTCCTCATCAATTAATGAGTTGAATAAAATCTTTGATATGTGTTCATTTTGCATTTGTATGAAAGTCATACATCTTACTTAGAAAATTCTGCTTTGATACTTGGGACCAGATGTGCTTTGGAATTGGCAGATTCATTCACATTTAGAAAGTGCAGAGACATATATTTCAAATATACATCAACCTACAAAAAGCTTCTTAATATTTCTTCAGCAAAACATATAAATATTTACACTCAGTGACACCAAGTGACTATAAATGAGAGTATGTCATTAGGTTGGGTTTGGCCACATAGCATCGAACATGTTCAGAATTGGTCAAGATGCTGCCAAGTTAGTTATGGGAAAAAAGTTACTTCTCAGTGTTGGGCAATTCAGAGTTAGAGGATCAGCAAGTATTGACCACCTCGATCTACATTTATTCCATTAAAGGTGAGCCACAACAAAAATAATGAGAAAAGGTGAGGTGTGAACTCCCAAGAACCATTAATAATTTAATATATCAGAACACAATCCAATGTGAGCCATCTCCTTGAGGAAAGCAATAGAATTATAAAAATGTAGCAGTCTCAAAATAATGACCAAAATTCTCTGATCCAAGTTTAGAAACACTTTAAGAGACTAGCTACCAAGTTAAAAAAAAAAAGGTAGAGGAACAAGTTTACTAAGTTTAAAATAGGTAACTTGCCTATAATAATACATTCCAGGTGAATGCAAACCCTTACCTAAGAGCAAATGTTTCGGAGCTTTGAAACAAGTGAAATACCCAAAAGTAACATATTTATAGAAAGTAAAAGCTGGTTCATTAATAACAAAATTGAAAAGTGTCTTTCACATTTCAAGGCATCGCAAAGCCATATTACAGTGAACAAGGATTTCTGGAGCAAAAATTGGAATATAACTTACTAAATGAGTATTTTTAGCAAAACTGGCAGGGGCCACATGGACAGGCACATGCTCATTACCTCAGCACTCAATGTGCTAAAGCAGGAAGACTATGAGTTGTGTGCAGTCTGTGCTTCATGTCATAAGCCTGGCTCAAAATGTGAAAATAGGAAAGAAAAGGAGAGAGAGAGAGAGAGAGAGAGAGAGAGAGAGAGAGAGAGAGAGAGAGAATCAAGAACAATTTATATAATAATTTTTCCTAATTTAGCAATATTTTGAATCATGAGGTCTATAATCTGAGTTTCTGAAGCTTAAGCTCTCAGTCTTCCCCTTAGCAAACAATCAAGTTGTTGGTATTTGTTTCTCTTTAAGGAAAATAACAAGAGAAAAGCAAGATTTATGATTTTTAAAGTGATACATGCAGTAGCATTTCTCTTTGGCCTGACTCCAGCCAGAGGACAAAATGAAGTAGAAAGAAAAGCAAAGATGAGTCGAAGGGGGTTCTCTAGGAAGTGGGAAGTCACAGGAGAACAAAGGGACCACATGAACATGCAGGCCCGTGGATGTGGCTCTCCTCTGGCTGCAAATTTCACACAACAGATAAATGCTCTAGCACCATATGAGACAGAGCAATGGACCTACTTTGTTCCCAGCTATTGAAGCGGGTGCTGCAAGTGAAGCTCCATCTATTGTACTTTTTACTGATCCCACTGTGTTCATATTTATGCTATCCTGAGCAACCTGCCTTGGTGTGTCCACATGAGCATCCACTGAAAATTCCCAATTACAATCTCAAGGGACTTTCTCCTTCATTACCTTGGGAAGCTGTGATGGGTGGGTTTATGCCTTTCTTCTGACATTAATTCCATCCATGTGTCTATGTACACATACAAGGCAAAACAAATACTCTGCGTCGTGTTCCCGTATGACGATTCACACTTCCAATTCATGTGTATACTCAGACATGCCTTGATTCAATACCAAGTGTGAAGCTAGTGAGAGGGACTTTAGCTATTGAAGAGTGGTTCCTCCCTAAACCTTAGTCTATCAGAAACTTAACAATAGTGAGGAATATTTGTGGAATAAATAATTTCCTATTTCAAAATGCTGAATGCAGAGGTTTTTAGCTGTGGTTTCCAAAAATACAGTTACAGATAAGCATTAATCTTTTATCTCTATCAATTTAAAAGTTAGCTCTTCTGCATGTGCTGCAATTTGTCTTTTCTCTAGAAACAGAATATGAAGCCTGTGGCTTTAGAATACAGTTTGCAGTTAATACATGAATATATTTATTGAGTTTAAAAATAGGCTAGAAATACATTTTCATTTATCCCTTTGAATTGTGGATTTGTGTATGATGCTATCCCATCTCCCAAATCATCTGTTTTCCCCTATACTGTGCACGAACTATTTTTCTAGGACTACAGCACCCTCCCCATTGTCCTCCATACTGTTTTATACATTTAACTAGTCATTAATTTCTGCCTTAGTTTCATTTATGTTGCTGTGACAAAATACCTTGGCAAAAAGCAAGTGAAGGGAAAATGAAAATTTTTACCTCACAACTCCAGGTTATAATTGTGTGAAAGCCAGGGTGGCAGAAACGTGAAGCTGCTAGTCATTCACACCCACAGTCAAGAACAGAGAGAAATAAGCATGGGTGCGCTCACTTACCGGCCTGCTTTTTGTGTTCAGCTCCATTCCTTCACTCTTATACAGTTTGGAGCTCCCTGTCTAGAGAATGGTGCTGCCCACAGTGGGCTGAGTCATTCACATCAATTAACTTAATTAGGATAATCATCCCCAGATATGCCCAAAGGCCAACCCAGTAAAGATAATTCCATATTGAAATTCTCTTCCCAAGTGATTCCAAGTTATGTTAACTTGATAATTAAAACTGACAATCAAATTCCTACGCTATTTAGTAGAGTAAATTTTAAGTATAACCTGTAATAAATAACAGTTAATTACATGGGCTGGAGCTGATAGAGAAGAAAAATAAGAGAAAAGATGGTTCAAAATAACATGCAAAACCACTGTTTTGTTTTTCTTATTGCTGTTGTTTCTCCTCCTCTTCTTTCTTCTTCCCTTTTTCATAGTAAAAGACAGCATTTAAGACCCACTAAGTTGGGCAGCTGCTTTCCAGATTTCGAAGAACAAGATGAACTCCATGACCATTACAAAAGAAACTAGGGTGGACCCAGTGACATCCTTGCCCCGAGGACCTGAGGAGTGGTCATGATTGGAGCACCTCGTTCATTAGCCCGTTCCTCAGGAAACTGACCTCATGCCCCAAACTCATTGCATAATTTCAGAATCTTTGGGCTAAGGCATCTGAAAAACAGAGGCCGTCAGTTGAGTTTGAAGTAGACACACTGTTGTTTGAATGCAAGTATGGAGGCCACAGAGCTGACTCTCCTGAAGAGAGTGAAACAATCTGAACACAGAATAGTGAAAAAATCCTAGTCAGAGATGGACTGGCCTTTGCTGAAGAAGCCCCGGGAGTTAGTTAGCAGTGTGATCATATTGTGTATGAGCAATCAGTGGGTATTGCAAAGAACACCAATACAACAAAGTGACACCCAGATTACCACGGCCTCCAGCCACCTCAGTCCACCCTCAATCCCACTATACCAACATGAGTACAGCCTCTTGACAGTTTTGGAAACAGTTTCACCACATTCCTGAGCAGTTCGTTCACGTGCACATGTGCATGTCCTTCCTCTTCTTCCAACTTCCAGATAAGGCAATCCCCTGCACCCCAGGCTGCTACCCCCACCCAGAACCTGCCTGGGGCAGCTGTTCTTTCTCAGAGCCTTCTCCTGCCATTCTGAAGGTCAAAGAAGCCTGTGATCCCAGGAGTCAATGTGCCTCCCACACAATCATTACTGTTGAGCTCACTTCTACATCTAGCCCTCTCTGTTCACTGCCTACACTTAGTGCTCTCTCGGTTTTCTGCTGAATATGTATGGCAGATTGCTAGAGAAGCAGCTTCAACTCTCAACCCTGCTTTGTTTATCCAGAATATTTTCAACAGGTGCAGTAAGTTTCCATTTCAGGAATGGGGATGGTTCTTACAATTGCCTTGGCAGACCAAATTCTTCCTAATTTAATATTGTCAGCCCCACGAACAATGACAGTTGACAGTCATTTGCATTTGCTTTTTGCTAGCCTTTCTACAAAGTTCTTTCTCTGCATATATTAATCAATTTCACATGCATCTCATCTCAAATTGTCTAAATTGCCATTATTTTCTTTGATGAAGACAGCTCAGAGTCAGGGAGTCAGGTCAGATGATTAGAAGTTTTACTTTTTAAATAAAATTTGTGACTTTTTTCAGTTATCTATCACCTGTATCTGTGAAATTATTGTTTTTAAAGTATGTGTCAGAAAATATAAATAGGAAAGTGAAATTAATTTCACATTCTTTCCATTTTGGATCACCAATTCAGCTAATATTAGTTTGTTTTCCAAAATACTGGATAACTTTGTGTTGAGAGCCAAGAGGATGCCCAGATGGCTCACTGTATAATGTGCTTCCTGTTTTAGTATGTTTTGACCAGCTTTACCCTTATCTGGGAGGCTCATTACCTGGTCTCATTTTGAGCTCCAAAGACCTTATCTGAAAATTAAAAAAAAGTTTTGCAGTGCTGTGAGTGACTTTTACAGTGAAAACGTACTTTTTAAGGCTTAGCATAGTGTGTGTTTGCTTGGTTTTGTCCCTCTTACAATCCATAATGAGGTTTGTTTGAAGTGCGGACCCCTTGACTATTGCTTAAATTTGCGGAAACTGCTCAGGGAGAATATGGACTGATAAAAGCCTAGCAATTTAGGTGGCAACGCAATGTTCAAAAATGTAAAGCTATGGCTAGCTTTTAGTCCCACATTTCTAAACAATTACAGTATTTGGCAGAAAAATCTCTCTCCTGTTCTTGCTTGGGTCTTTACACAGATGGAATGTTCAGGACAGGAAGTGGGTCACAGGAACAAGGTTTGTTGACATGTAAGACTGCTTATTCCAGAGTTGGATTCCAACTTCCCAAGCAATCTGCCACACATATTCAGCAGAAAACTGAGAGAGAGCTAAGTGCAGGCAGTGAACAGTGAGAGCTAGATGTAGATGTGTGCTCAATAGAGGAGTATTAGGGGTGCATGTCTGAACAGCTTTCCCTGAGGCCCTCTGTCAAGAAACTCAGGTGGAGGAACAGGGACTTAAATGTGCCATGGATGTAGACAAGAAGAGCTATTCATGTGCAAGCTGCTTGAAACTATACAAGGGCACACCATAAACTCTTGCTATTATAGTGAATCATCCATCTAGTTCCTTCTCATCTCAGCTCTTCTCCCATCTCCTTATTTCTCATCTTGTTCTTCCTCATCTTATTCTTCCCCATTTGGCTCCCCTTCATCTTCTATCTTGTTCCTCTAGTACTCTCCTCTAGCCCTTCAATCTAGTTACTCTCGAGCATTTATCCATCTAGTACTTCCATTCTCTTTTCTCCTTTCCATCTCACACTCAAGTTCTCTCTCAAATTCCTCCTCTGAATCTCCTTATACTCCTCAGTTCTTCCTCTCATGTTCTGTAGAGTATTTAGTAATAAACCCAAGCAATAGCAATCCTCACCCTCCATCCAGGTCACCAGACTTGAATTCCTACAGTGTCATAAAGGCAGGTAAGAGTTTTCCTCAGGCAGTGACCACCAGGCTTTCTTTTACAACCCATAATGGGAGTGGTAAAGGAGGTCAACTGAGAGCTGATGATTGGTTAGTATAACAGAAAAAGGGAATTTGTGTGCTCAGACTGCATTCCTAGAAGTGGTTAGGTAAGAAGTTAGCAGTCTATAATTTTGGTAAGGCTGTATAAGAAAGGAGGATCTCACCTTAAATTGCACAAGGAATAAAGCTAGGAGACAGGTGTTGTTTCCATAATCGTGTTACCTTAGTTCAGGAGATCCTTTGACCTTAGCTGCTTGATAGTTATTTTAGATAAATACACCGTTAGGAGTTATTGGAACCACACAAGAAAATTATTTTAGGAACCAGCTAATTTATATACAAAAGCTAAAATACCACCAAGACTTCTTAAGCCATGACTTAACCTTGGAGAAGTCCTTGACTTTTCCAAGTAGTAGCTTTTGTGATAGTAGCTGGATTCCATTACGTTTTCATGCAGCTTATGGCAGATAGTAGTCTTCCTATTTCTTACCTGCAGCAGTTTGAACAGGAATACTCCCCTAACCCCCCAAGGCTTGGTTGTTAGTGGTGGAACTGCTTTTGGAAGGACTAGGAGGTATAGCCTTGTTGGAGGAGGTTTATCACTCAGGGTGGGCCCAGTCCTTCCCCAGTCCCATCTCTGCTTCATGGTTGTGAATCAGATGTGAGCTCTCAGCTACTGCTCCAGCACCATGCTTGCCTGCTCGCTGCCTGGCTGCCCATAATGATGGTCATGGACTCAGTCTCTGAAACTGCAAGCAAGCTCCCAATTAGCTGCTTTTTAAAAATAAGTTGCCTTGATCATAGAAATAGAAAATTAACTAAGACACCACCTAAATCACAGCTCACACCCAGGCTTTTATGACATCCATTCATGGCAATATTGTTCTTCTTTCTCCTCATCTGGCAAAGCAGGTGGTCCAAATTCCTGCCCTTTCCATTTCTATTCAGGCAGTATTTACCTTTCCTGAAACTCTGGGAATGAATTTCTCCATTCCCACTAGTTAGTGTCAATATTGGAAACAATGTGAGTATCCCCACTTTAAAAACCAGACAGGTGTGTGATGTTTAGTCTAGATGGGAATGACTAGTGAGGTGCTTTTTCCTCCCTCCTGTGTTTTGCAGAAACATAAACAAATACAGATAATATGTTTTAGCCTCACTGTAAATTAGAAAGCAGAATAAAATGTTGTCTTAAAAATGGCATCACAGGAAAACACTGCGGCTCCCCATGTGTAAAGGTGTCCCCCTCACTATCCTCCTCTTAGAACAGGAAAAGATATTCCCTTAAGCCCACCTACCAACTTCACCTTCTAACCATTCTGCCTTTAGTTATGACACAGGAAATGTCTACTTGTTTTTGTCAAAAATTTATGTTAATGTAAGTACAGATTTAGGATTAGGGATTGCTTAATGCTGTGGAAGCAGCAATCAGATTGATAGTCTAGCTAAAATAGCAACTGATAAATCTAAATGATAACTACAAAGTCTTTGGGTCTTTTAATCTTCCTTTATGTATAACAGGTATCCCAATTAAGAGACACTTAAGATGAGATTCAGGGAGAGGAAATTTATTCATTGTGGCTGAGGTGGAAGAAGTAAATAGAAAGGTCCATTAAATCCATCCACTGTAGACTGATGTGAAATTCAGATTTAAACAAAAACAAGCAAGAAGCCCGAATTCTGCACAATGAAGCTGTTCTGGTTAAGGTCTGATATTATTGGTAATTGTCTTAGGTCTACAAGCTGATCCAAATCAGTTCTTCTTGTTTGAAGATACAGGCTAGTTCTCAAGGGATAGCCTGATGCTCTCACAGCACATTTTTGTGCTCTGGAAAATTGCCCTCATCTGAGGGATGCTCTGTCCTATCAGATTGTGTTATTTTAAAGTCTGAAGTGGATACAAGTTAGAAAGATAACTTATTTTCTGCCTTCAGCTTTGAATAAGATAGATTGGTGGGCATGAGTGAACAGACATTTTGTTAGGTGTCTTTTACATTCTGCTGAGTCTGGCAGAAGTTTGGTCTAAAGTAACACACACACACACACACACACACACACACACACACACACACACAATGAAGGCAGAAATGCAAACTTTGATTCAGATTTTGGTTAACTTATTGGCCCAAGTGAAAAGTTGATGGCTTTTAGCAACGATAAATTCTAAAATATATAATCATCAATTTGAATGTAACAAAGAGTTAATTTAAATTTGTTGGTCAAAAAGACAACATCTCAGGAGAGAAGGACCAGTGGCTAAGGGCATGTGCTGCTACTGCAGAAGATCTGAGTTTGGTATATGTTGCTCAAAACCTCTAACTCCAACTTCAGTGGACAGATGTACTTGTACTCATGTACACACACACACACCCTTCCACCCACCCACATACACAGGTTTTTTAAAAGTTACATTCCTATATCCAGGATTGCTGCCATGATTTCCACTTAGCTTATCCATGTTTTACATATACGTTGTTTTGTGTACAGATTGTCAATGGAATAAAGTTATTTTATTTCAAAAAATATTTTCTACTGCAGCCTACTGAATGGTCTTCACAAACTCCACATCTGACAGAGAGCTGATTTCTAAAATATATAAAGAACTCAAGAAACTAGACATTAAAAATGCCAAATAATCCAATTTAAAAAATGGGGTACAGATCTAAACAGAGAATTCTCAACAGAAGAATTTCAAATGTCAGAGAAACACTTAAAGAAATGTTCAACATCCTTAGCTTTCAGGGAAATGCAAATCAAAATGACTCAAGATTCCATTTTATATCTGTCAGAATGGCTAAAATCAAAAACACAACTGACAGCTCATGCTAGAGAGGATGCGGACCAAGGGGAACATCCCTCCATTGCTGGTAGGAGTGCAAATTTGTACAGCCTTCATGCAGGAACTGATGGAAAGAGATGCAGAGACCCACAGCCAAACATTAAGCAGAGCTCAGAGAATCCTGCTGAAGAAAGGAAGGAAGGATTGTATAAGGCAGATGGGTCAAGAACATCACAAGAAATACCACAGAATCAACAAACCTGGGTTCATAGGAACTCACAGAGACTGAACTGACAACCAGGAAGCCTGCATGGAACTGACTTAGGCTCTCTACTTATATTTTACAATTATGTAGCTTGGTGTCCTTGTGGGACTCCTAACAGTTGGAGAGGCAGGTGTTGTCCTTAAAACTTTGGCTGGCTTTTGGGAACCTATTCCTCATACTAGGTTACCTTGCTCCACTTTAATATAAGCGGAAGTCTTACTACAACTTGATATGCCATGTTTTGTTGATATCCACAGGAGGCCTGCCCTTTTCTGAACAGAAACTGAGGAGAAGTGGGGTTGGAGTGGAGGCAAAGGGAAGACAAGGGTAGGGAGTGGGAGGAGAAGAGGGAGGGGGAAACTGTGGTTGAGATGTAAAATAAATAATTTAATTTAGAAATGTTTTCTTTTTTTCTTTCTTTCTTTCTTTCTTTCTTTCTTTCTTTCTTTCTTTCTTTCTTTCTTTGTTTATTAAATGCCAAATGCCGTTTATTGAAAGAGGGAAGAGGTCTTAAATACAGGCTTATAGCACAATGGGAGAACCCTGGAGGGCAGAAGTTCACCTCCGGTGTTTTACAATATTGCATCTAAGCTGTTAAGGGCCAATAGGCAGGATACACAAACAAGGAGCTTCCCTTAAGCATTCAGGAGGGTGGAACTCAGCAGGGAATTAGCATAGGGAGGATATCAAGGTCAAGGTCAGCAAGCAAGACAACAGTTACCCCAAACAGGGGCCAGGACCTTACATGTCTCCCCTTTAATGAAGTATCAGACAAACTGCCAGATGTCTCAAGCTGCAGCCCTGGTAAGCACACTGCAGTGTGAGAAAAAGATGGAGGTGTCCGTGGCTCACTGTACTTGCTGCATTCTTTGGTGTGATTCTCCAAAGGTGGTCATCCAAAACCCAGATGCTCCACCACAGCTGCTTCAGAAACTGAGCTTCCTCTGGAGCTCTTCCTCTTTGTGAATGGATTTGAAAACATTTAGGTCCCACTGCACTAATGGCTTCTGGATTTTTGTTTTGTTTTCTTTTACTTCAATGATCAGTCAATGGTGAAATAAAATAGGCTCTGAAGATAATGAATAAAATTTAATGGGAAACAAAAAAATGCTTTCTAAAGTTTATAAAGAAAATTCAGTAAGAAAAGAATCAAATAATAAAAGAAATCTTAATGGTTATGGGTATAGAAATATACTTTTGGTAAAAGAGGTTAAAAAGAAAAGAAAAGGTTTGGGGGCAGGAAAGGGTTTTGTATGACAAATTAGTTTTATCTTAATGTTTAGAGTTGTTTCAGAATGGGCATAAAAAAATTAAGACAAAATTAGACAACTTAAATACATTGCTAAAGGCCCAGGTATATCACGAGATGGTTTGGAAGGCAAAGCATAAAGATGATGTATGCACGATGTTTAAAGACAATTAGAGATGTTTTAATAAGATAATATGTTGGTAGATGCTTATTTCCTCAATCAATTGGCTCCAGAGACTAGTAGAAAACTGAAAAAGCAGACAATAAGGCCCCTGAATACCCTTAAACATCTTGTAAACCTGCCTCTTGGAGTTTTCAACAGCAGAGATAAAATAGGGACTGTCTAAAAGACTCAAGAGAAGTGATTACAGGCACAACAAAAAACCCAGCAGATAGCTACAGCCCTACAGAATAAGATATTTCCCCAATGATTACATCTGTCCACATCAGAGAAACCCCAGGACCAAGGGACTCTAAAGGGGGTGATGCTTCCCATAGCTGTGGAAAACCTGAGCTATTGTGGACATAGCTCCTGGACACAATCGATCTGCCATCAGTGAGAGGGACTTTGCTCCTCTACAAAATGCAAAGTCGTCAGTAGTCAGAATAACCCACATTTGGAAGAAAGAACAGGATTTTATCTTCAATGATGGCGTAAGCCACCTCCGACAACTGTAGACAACCATCAATGCACCTTGAGTAACTCTTGGCATGGCAGATAATAGTGTTAACAGTACTGAGGCTTCACCCTCTCTTTTAATCAGCAACCCAGAAACTCTCACTAAATAAATTTGTGTAATAACCAGTGTTGAGGAGAACATCCAAAAGCCAAGGAATTGTTGTCATAGCACTGAGAATTTTCTTAAACATGGAATAACCACAAAACCCAACACTGGGAGTCCTCACTCAAGTGTAGAGGCACCCATAGAGCCATAGCACACTTCTCAGTTAGACACTTTAGCAAGTGAATGGATAGCATGTTTACAAACTGCAGTAGCCACATTCATACTGGTAGATGAGACTACGCAAATGGTTTTCAAACCTCTTTCTCAGAATTAAACATAAGATTATATATTGTAGAAACAGGAAATAAATAAACAAACTAACACAACTATAGACTGACTGAAGATGACTGATTGATGGATTCAAGGGCCACATAAGAACAGATAAAAAATTTATTAAGGGATGTCATGGCTCATAGTATCTCAATAGCCAAGCTTTAAGCTACTCCCTTGTGCCTTTGAAAAGAAAAATGGATGATAATGTCCATAAAGCAATATCTGGCATGTCCCTGTCTATTCCATTTCTCTAAAAAAGACAGGAGTTGAGACCAAGCTACCAAACTAACCCAGTACAAGGAAGACATGCACGACCAGAAAGTTATCAATTAGATTTTATCATCAATCAGATAGTGCCTATCAAACATATCAATATCTTTCTATGTATAAGTACACCTTCTCAAGGCAGAAGCCTACCTCCAAATGCCTACCCAACCAAACTAAAAGCATTCAAAATGTTTTCCGCCAGAACAAAGCACATCCCTTCTGTGTCTCCACAGCATTCACAGCAAGCTGAGCACAAAGGTCTGCAATAGCAGCAAATAACACAAAGGCATAAAAAAGTCTCTACAGTCAAGAGAGAAAGGTGTCTAAACTTTCTTAAACACAATGATGAAGCTCATGTGTATAATGTACTGATGGTCATTAATTCATCTGCTGTCCTGTTGGCTGTACTGCTTCTGTTGTGGACGTTGTCGCTGTAATTTTCCATATTCAGTAAGTGTACCCTCACACCATTTTCCTTTTGCTCTACTCTGATACTGAATTTCTTCTCAGAACTATCCTTTTGTGTTTTATCATATTCTCAGTATATAAGCACCAGTGTGTTCTTTTTACAGCCCGAATGATCGCACCCTTAAAAAGTTACAATAATGAGGACAGCATCCCACAAGCCAGATGGCCCTCGATATTCTGACTGCAACACAGTTAGAACCTGTGCAATCCCTAAAGCAGAGAGCTGTCTGCACACACATGATAACTAGGGCAATGTGTCGTCTTCAGTCCTCTGAAAGTTTACATACCCCATTTAAGTCTCTTTCAAACTCCGCATTAAGTTTTTAATAATTTGCTAGCATTATAGCTCCTGGGCTCATCATGCTGAAAAGCCCCTGGCAATTTTGGTGCTAATCATAGGATTCAGTATAAAAATCTGGTCTATGCTTATTGTTTATTTGGTTTTATATCCCAACTAGTGACATCTTTTCTTGCAAATTTCCATCTAACGATTATCATTCAGTGAGTAAGAGGCCACCATGGGCTACTTGAGACCCTGTCTCAGATAAACAAACAAACAAACAAACAAACAAACAAACAAGCATCCTCTAGCCTCCAAGTTCCATAGACATTCTGATATGTTTTTGAGCTTAAATAAGTTAAGACTTTCATTCTCTGGATCAGTCAACCTCTATTCCTGTTCAGCAGTGAAGTCTCAGAAAATACATCTTTTGACTCTTACCAACTATTAACAATAAGGCACAAAACCTTCAAATGAGACACTGAGGCAGGACAGGAAGAAAAGGAAAGTTAAGGAGGAAGTCATGGAAAGACTAAAGAACCCTTCTGTAGTCTGGTTAATACCACATCTTCCCAAGAATTCTACTAATGAGATTCTGCAAAAGCAGAGCAAGGATTCCTTGGACTCATGTGACCTTAGGGTTTTGTCTCAACTTTTCTTCAGTGCTATCCAGTGCTCCTCTGGGAATACCTTGCAGTCTCATTTACAAAACTTATAAAATAAAATAAGGAAAAATGATCACTTCTTAGGGACCCCTCAGACAACATAATGACAAAACCCCCAAAAGGAGCTAAAGAGATTGGCTTAGCGGGAAAGAACACTTACCAATCTTTTAGAAGACCCAGGCTCAGTTCCAAGCACTCACATGGGGTCAGGGTCGGAGCTCATACCTATCTGTAACTCCAGTTCCAGGAAATCCAGTGTCCTCTGGTCTTGATGGACCTCCACCCCAATATTACCCTTCATATTAGAAATCCTTTCTTCATTGAGAGAGTAAAGAAACAAATATTAATGATTGACATCAGCTCTTGATTACATTCTCAAAGATAGTATACAGACATCTTTTTCAAGTCATAGCTGAGAAATAACACAGAATGCTATATTTACTGAGTTCAAAGCCATCCAGTTTAGTAAACAATGTTATCTTAAAAGCAACTGGTTCTTTTAAACGCTTATCATGCTTTCTTGTATTCAGTCTAAATGTCACACATCAGCATCCCTAGGTGGGCTATTGTCAGTGACCTTTAGATTATGTTGAGAAAGCACCAGGATTTTCTTTTTAAAATATATTTTTTCATAGAAATGGGGGAAGACTTAATGCCACACTCTTTCACTGCCAGAAACGCCAGCGACCAGAGCCTAGTGTTCCCTATTTCATGGTGTTACAATTATGATCAATGGAGATTGATGGCAAATTTCACAGACTTTTTGGATGCCTTGAGCTAACAACCAAGCCACTGTATGTGTCCCTAATGGAGGTGAAGAGGGTTGGATTTGATCTCTTCTTGATAGGTTTTGTGTATGGTTGCAGTAAGAGGTTATCTTCCTCAACCTAGGGCCTCCAAGTGTTCATCCCTAAACACGAATTTTTACCCAATATAGTCACATCTATGGATGTACACACATGTAGGCTTACGAATAATGCACTTTGTATTATGAATTAGCATTAGAAAGTGAGAAAATTAAATGTTAATGTGTGAGCCAAGTCCTTACGTTTTAGATTACTTCCTTAATGGGGTTAATATTTACAGAATTAGAACTGAAGCTAACAAACAGCCATTTAAGATGCATCAGGAGAGGTCTTTCAGTTTTATAGTCATTGTTCTCATCTGGCTGGCTACCGACACAAATAGTGGCAGAAATGTGATTTACATCTCGACGAATAGTTTTGTTAGTGGGAGGGAGGAAACCTTTGCTTTGATGTAAATAATTAAAATGGTTGGTCTTGAAAGACTGATACGTGGGAAAAACTAAATCTTCTATTCTTGCCCCTGCCAGCCTGGAGATTCCCATTGTCAATCTCCCCTCTCTCTACAGGGCTTCAATGCCAATGTTTTCAGTTCCCAAGCATTTGCCTCCTATACTACTCACAGCATTTCAAACCCTATCAAAGGATTCCTTTCATATACAGCCAACTGTCTACAAGATTCATTATTCTGGGCTTTGTGGGGTTAACACCCAAATCCACTCTAGTGGCAGTACAAGTCTAGGGAAAAAGGAAGAGTGAAATTACATGGAAATTCCTAAGGGCATTGTCTGTAGGAAAGAGGGCAATAATTAAGAGATAATGTGAAAGCAGTGAGTACATTCTCACAGGATAATGGTCTCCTGCTGCTGAAAGAATGTCATGGCAAAGCCCACACCATTTATGGAAAATAAATGTCACAGAGAGGGAGGTCAAGACAGTTGCTTTCAATAAGAGAAGCTGTTCTCTTGGTAACATTCCATTATTGCAAATCATCTAGCTGATTAAGTCATTTTCTTCAACAGGTGTTCAGGCAGAAGAGGACTCCTCATTATGTCATTAGCAGCCTGAAGAGTTAGAGTACCCAGCTGATAGATAGTTAGATAGATAGATAGATAGATAGATAGATAGATAGATAGATAGATGATAGGTGATAGATAGATAGATTGATAGATAGATAGATAGATAGATATAGATAGATAAATAGATAGATAGATAGATAGATAGATAGATAGAGATAGATAGATAGATAGATAGATAGATAGATGATAGTTAATAGATAGATACATAGATGATAGATAGATAGACAGACAGACAGATAGATAGATAGATAGACAGACAGACAGGCAGACAGACATATAGATGAAAGAAGTACAATTTTTACTGAGTCTTCGCTAGACTGCACCTAGTCTTTCCAACTACTTAGTACTACATTCTGGTGCTACAAGCCGCAGGAATGTAATAACAGCACCAGTGTGAATTTTGTCCCCTGTCCTTCCAAGTAACAGAGGAAACACTCCAGAGGTAGAAACAAGGGCCCAGGGAAGGAAGTCTGTGTAGCAGGGATATTCTATTTTATTTTATCTTGTTGATTTATTTTGAGATCAGGTGTCAGGTAGCTCAGGCTCATCACAAACTCACTATGAGTTAAAGACGACCTTGAACTTCTGACTCTCCCACTCCCTTGCCTCAAGCACTGAGATTACTGTGTCTTCAGTTGTATATGATGTTGGGGATCAAACCCAAGGTTTTCTATGTGTTAGGCAAGCAGCCTACCAATGGAATACAACCATAGACATACAGGGAACATATTTTAAGGGATGGTTGAGGCCTTTTACTACTACTAACAAGGCACACTCAAAGTCTGCTGCTCTAGTCGTAAAGATAAAAGCCAAAGGGATTGCAGGTTGTTCAAACTCTTATCAATGAAACTCAACTGCAACACAGAAGGTTAAGTGCTTTGGCTATCTGTAAAAATTATTTAGTGATTTAAAAATAATCAAATATTAATATAAGCAATTTTTCAAGTGAATAATGTACAATTTTAATTTAGTCATGTCCAAGAATCCACATTAAAAGTCACTGCTTCTGAACTTGTGTGACATTTCACAATTGAACCATCATAAACAAATTTGAAAAATTACATAAAGACAATTTTAAAAATTAGTAGATACCAACTATGTTCAGAACTAACCTTGGAGAACATTGGACACAGAAGTAGGAACAGATATTGAGGTATTTGTGACCCAGGAAAAGGAGAAACACGTCTATGCCTATTGTTACCTAATGTGACAGCAATTTGGCAGAAACGCCATGAGAACCTGGGAAGGAGCAGTAAACCCCAGTTAATAAAATTATGAACATATTTATAGATAGGTATATGGTCACCAAGAATGTGATCAAATCAAGATGGAAAGTCCCCTAGTGCTTTTCAAACCATGTGGGTAGAGGGACAAGTCCCTTCTTATCCTCAATAGATATGCTCCTAGCAATCAGCCATATCCCAAGCCTCAATATCTTTAAACAATACATTTTTCCACACTATTCAATGAGGTCAGAATAGAATCTGCTTGATTTAAATAGTCCACTGTATTTTTTTGTCTTGCAATGAAACCAATGGCTAGTCTCAAATTGATAATCCTGCTTCACTTTCCTGAGTGCTAGCATTATCTGTTTGTACACCACACTTGGTTATATTAACAAATATTTAAACAAATATCTAAGGAGCCCCTAACTTATGATAGGCGCTATATATATTTTAAAATAAAAAGTTAGAAATTACTTTGTTTTGTTCTTACACTCCTCCATGATCTGTTCCATCTAATTATTAAATCACCAGATACATGTTAATCACTAAATAGATTTTAATCACCTAGTGTGTGCCAAAATATATTTTCAAAATATATACTCCTTAGCTAGTATGTCTCTTCCCATTGCCTTCAATTCTCTCCGTTGCTCCTGTTTGTAGTAGAATATTGTTTTAAGGTGTGTTACTTTTGTTCATGTTACATTTGTTTTAACTCTGTGAAGCTGTGTTACTGCGCCTGTCTAAAACACCTGATGGGCTAATGAAGAGCTGAACAGCCAATAGGAAGGCAGGAGAAAGGATAGGAGTCTGGCAGGCAGAGTGAAAATATAAAGGGAGAAATCTGGGAGGAGAAGAAAAGACATGGAGGAGTGAAAAGATCTAGTAGCAAGAGAAGGAGCAGGACCCAGGGGCCAGCCACCCAGCTCTGTAGCGCAAGCCACAGAGTAGAGTAAGATTTACAGAAGTAAGAGAACAGGAAAAGCCCAGAGGCGAAAGGTAGATGGGATAATTTAAGTTAAGGAAAGCTGGCTAAAACCTAAGCCAAGCAAAGGCCAGCTTAGTAAGTAAGCATAACCCTCCATGTGTGATTTATTTGGGAGCTGGGTGACGGGCCCCTTAAAAGAGTAAAAACCAAAAACAACAATTTGGTGCCCAGCGTGTGGCCTTATTTCCATGCACAGCTTAAGAAAGCTAAGAAAACAAAATACAGCTCCTTTAAGAGTTTCTGCTGGACAATTTCTGCTGGTCAGCAAGCCCTTGAACAGCTAGTACATTAAGTAGGAGCAAAAAAACTAAGTAAAAAAATGCCTGTCACAGTGCAAGCATCGGCATTTTAGAGCTCTAGGAAGGTTGAATGCAATTATCAGCACGAACCTCTGACCGGGCTCCTGAGTTTTCAGCTTTGACAGAGCCAGCTGCAAAAGTTGCAGGCAGAGTTCCACCCTGCTTAGCAGTTTACAGTTCGCTTGTGCTGAAAAAAAAAAAAAAAAAAAAAAAAAAAAAAAAAAAAAAAAAAGACTGAGGGAGATACGCAATAAAAGAGGTGCAGACGGAAACATCTTCAGACAGGTTACAGTGTGTTTAACAGTGTGCATAGGCTTAAGAAAAAGAAAAGAGGGGATAGTCATAGAAAGAAATGGATAGTTTAAAAATAAGTCTTTAAAGATAGAGTAAATGTAATAATGTAATATAAAAGAAAAAAGCCATGTAAAATGGGAAATACACAGATCCTGTATGTTGCTGTGTTGATTTTGAATTCTTTTGATTGTTGAAAAGCAAAGAACAGCTGCAAAGAGACCTGGAATTGAAAGAGGGACTGTTGAAATAAATCAGCCTATATACTTAAGGACAGCCTTGACTTTTAAAAAGTCAAAAAGTATATTTGTTAAATGGAAATCAAAAATGCTTTGGAGTTTTGTTCCCACAGGAGATGAGAGGCTGTGGATTCCTTCAGGGTTAATATGGATCAGGTTTGATCAGGCAAGACCTCCTGAAACTTGACAGGAGATATCTATCAGCAAGGGTTACTGCTGGCCTTCCCAAGACTTGATCATTATCTCTAAATTTCTCTCTGGGACCCTAAAGATACTTCATCCACAGACAGCAGGAAGAAATATGGAGAAAATATGCCCTATTCCCAAGAGTTGGGGGTTTTGGGTAGTTTTTGGTTATTTGGTGGGTTATGGATGTTTGTTATCATTTAGGGGAATATAGAATATTGATACAAATTTAAAGTTATTTTTGTTACACTGTATATATGTTTCTACTCTATATTGTTTTAAGGATTTTTGTATATTGATAAAAAATTAGGGTTATTTTTATTACAACATATTGTATATATGCTTCTATTCTTGTTTAAGATATTGTGCCTATGCAGTTTATTTAAAAATGTAAAGTAGAATTCTAGTTTTTGAAAGCTATTATAAACTATAAAGAATATGGAAGATAGGTTAGTGGTTAGTCATGAATAGCAATCAAAATTGTAGGTATGTTATGTATACTTTCCAGATTATATAGGAATATGGGCTTCAAACCTTTCAATGACCTATAGAATATGGCACTTAAAATGCTTTGTTAACTTATGGATTTTCATGACAATAAGACACATCTGCTCCTGGCAGCACTAATTTACTTCAGAGAAGATGATGGGCATTGAAGAAACTCATTATGGAGTTTGCTTTCATTATGGTGAGGTTAGCCACTGGGCAAAGAAACTGCTCTTATCTTTGACTGCTGACAATGTGCTGTGCAGACTGGACATGCAGGACACAGAGGAAAGTGACTGGTGAATTTTGCCAATACAAGGCAGGAAAGTTCTTCAAATTTCCTGCTTTACTGAAAAGTCTGCCAGATACTCTAGACCTATAGGCTGAAGATGGATGCTCCAACATTGTAGAGGAACTTTCGTTGACTGTCCAGGCAGCCAAATATCTCTGTTGTTAGATAATATTACATCCTTCTAGGTCTATGATAGAGTTGAGGACTAAATACTTATAGCTTTCCTTAGTTATGATAGAAAGTAAATTAGGTGTAAAATTTTGCATTCAACTTGATAGGACAGATAATGCATTATTTTCTCTGAATATGCTAACTACAAATGGACAGAATATTGTGAATGTAATCATTACTTGATAATTGTTATTGTATATAGTGTATACAGTCCTTACTATGTTTAAGTTAAAACTCCTTTATTTTTATTTAAACAAAAAGGGGGAAATGTAGTAGAATATATTTTAAGGTGTGTTACTTTTGTTTATGTTGTACTTGTGTAACTCTGTGAAGCTGTGTGACTGGAAAACAACTGATGGTCTAACAAAGAGCTGAACAGCCAATAGCAAAGCAAGAGAAAGGGTAGGTGGGGCTGACAGACAGAGAGTACATACAGAGGGAACAATCTGGGAAAAGAGATCTAGGAACAAGAGAGAAAGAGGAAGGAGGACTCCAGGGCCCAGCCACCCAGCTACACAGCAAGCCACGGAGTAAGAGTAAGATTTACAGAAGTAAGAGAACTGGAAAAGCCCAGAGGCAAAAGGTAACTGGGGATAATTTAAGTTAAGAAAACCTGGCAAACTCTGGAAATCAGTATGGTGGTTTCTCAGAAAATTGGAAATAAGTCTTCCTCAAGACTCAGTTATACCACTCTGGGCATATACCCAAGTCCTACCACAAGGACACATGCTCAACTCACATTAGCATTATTCGTAATAGCCAGAACCTGGAAACAACCTAGATGCCCCTCAATTGAAGAATGGATGAAGAAAATATGGCACATATACACAATGGAGTACTACTCAGCAGTAAAAAACAATGATATGATGAAATTTGCAGGCAAATGGATGGATCTAGAAAATATCATCTTGAGTGAGGTAACCCAGACTCAGAAGTACAAACACAGTATGTACTAACTCATAAATAGATACTAAATGGGAGGAAAGGGATGGCCAGACTGCAACCCACAACTCCAGAGAGGCTAGCTAACAGGAAAAGACCCTAGGAGGGACACATGGATGTTCCTGTGAAGGAGAAGTGGATGAGATCTACATGAGTGGCCTGTGGGGAGGGATGGCAGAGGGCAAGGAGTGGGGGATGAGAACCTAGGAAAATGGAAGAATCAATCTGGAACAGGGACAGAGTGGGAGGGCAGGGAGGAAGATACCATGATAGATCAGGACATCATGGGAATAGGAAGAGGCAGGGTGCTGGGGAGGCTCTCAGGAATCCACAAGGTTGACCCCACCTTGGTCTGCTGGCAGTGGTCCAGAGGGTGCCTGAACCAGTCTACTCTGGTGACCAGCCTAGCAAATAACCTAGCTGTCATCATAGAGCATTTGTCCAGTGACAAATGGAGGAAGATACAGAGATACATGGCCAGGCACCAGGCTGAGCTCCATGAATCCAACTGATGAGAGAGAGGAGAGATATTGCATTAGAAAGATGTCGAGATCATGATGGGAGGACATGCAGAGATGAATGGCCACACAAGTGGAAGCCCATGAACTGTGGACTGGTGGCTGTGGAGCCTCCATGGGACTGGACTAGGCCCTCTAGATATGGAAGACAGTTGTTTGGATCGAACTGTTTGTGGGGCACCCAGGCAGGGGGATCGGGATCTGTCCCTCGTCTATGGGCAGGCTTCTGTAATCTGGTGCCTGTGGTGTGACACCTTGCACAGCCTTGGTGCAGTGGGGAGGGGCTTGGACCTGCCTAGGCTCATTGTGCTGGGCTCTGCTGACTCCCCATGGGAGACCTCGATTTGGGGGATGTGTGGATGCAGGGTGGCTTGGGAAGGAGGGCTGGGGGGGGGGAGGAACAAGGATGGGAGGTCAGTGGATAGCATGTGGAGTGAGTAGAAAATTTCTTAATAAAGAAAAATGAAAAAAAAGTAAAAGAAAAGCTGGCAAGGAACCAGCCAAGCTAAGGCCGGGCATTCATCATTAAGAATAAGTCTCTCTCTCTCTCTCTCTCTCTCTCTCTCTCTCTCTCTCTCTCTCTCTCTCCCCGTGTGTGTGTGTGTGTGTGTGTGTGTGTGTGTGTGTGTGTGTGATTTATTTGGGAGCTGGGTGGCAGGCCCCCCAAAAAAGAACAACCAGTAACACCCATTGAACTCCCAGACAGCCCCCTTTCTCTCCCCTTGTTCATGCCTGCTGCTACTGGGGGGTATCCCAATTTCTTTTGCAGGGTGTCCTTGCTTTCACCACCATGGTTGCGATTTCCACCTTCACACAATGTCTCACTTGTCACCCTACTTCTCTCCCTTTGGACTTACTTTCACAACACAGTCACCTGGAATGATTTTGTGAAACTAAGAGGAACTAAATAAAAATGTCAGTAAGTCACTTGTTTATACCCAAAGTTGAAAATGTTCTCCATTTGCTCAGCAGCACAATGACTGACTGCAGATTAACACAGGTGCTGTCACTGTTTGTGCTATAGTGCAACGGTATCACGTTTAACAGATTTCCATAGAGTGGCAGTTTTTCTTCTTGAGTATGTGTTACATGTGGTTAAACATGACTATCTTCCCAGCCAAACACCTGTTATCTTCAAAAGTTTATCTTGCAAAGGGCTCTCCCAGCTGGGCTTGTTGAGAGTTTATATTCCTTCATAGATGGTCATAAAACCCTCACTCGAGTATTCAACTACTCCATATCACAAGTTATATGCAACTCAGACCTAGCCACATTTGGCCTTGGGGAAGGGCAACAGTATACAAGCTAGGGAACACTAGTAGGAAAGAGGGCTCCATGGATGAGGTTAGGGGAAAGCCATCATTCCTTCTGACTAAGTACTTTTCGGTACAGCCTTTTGAGGGAGAGCACCACACTCTTGTAAGTAAATCCCCACCTGTGCTCTATCAGTTAGCCCCCGTTTACCAGAGTGAACTTGGTGGAATCATGCCTGGGTGTGTGATTGGGACCTTAGGTGAAAAGGTAAATGTTCAAGACTCACTCTGGGATGGAATTTTAGTTAACACCCACCAATGGAGGAAAAGGTTCTGAAACTCATATAAACAATGTCAGATGCCTGTTAAATGTTTGTAACATTAAAACATGAACCTCATAGAACATATATAGCCTAGTATTAATGACTGTCACCTATTGTTTAATGTATAATCATAATAATTTCTGCACCTTAAGATTGTTTTAAATCAAATTCATGTCATCTGTAGAGGTGTTTTGGGTATTAATTGTCCCTTTGCTCCAGAGGGGCAGCCTTTAGTGGGAAATATAATTTTGAGGAACTTGGAAATACAGATCTTGATTAGAGTTTCTGGCTAGGAGGGATCCCTTCTATTATTTTCAGGCCAGATGGAGGACAGGTTGATTTTAAGGGGACCATTGGTTTGGTGGCTTGTTTTGAGATGATGGTTCACTGTTTCAGTATGTTGCCCAGGCTAATCATGAGCTTCTGGGCTGGAGCCATCCACCTGCTTCATCTGCAGCTGAGCCTGACCACAGGTGTGTGCTGCTGTCTCTACCACATTTCAGAAACAGTGTTTGAACAAAGAAAGTTTCCAATAGGCGCACTTTCTGAAACCCTTGTGTAGTAGATTAATTAAAAGTGAGGGAGGGAGAAAAATGAAGGAGATTGACAGCAAACATCACCTGCTGAAACCAGGCAAGGAAATGGTGGGGGATCTAAGCAAACCTATGTCACACGGTCATCTTGGGATGACCTGGAGAATACGTGAGGCTGCAGTGACCACCTGAGAGGTGCTCTAAACAGGTCCCTCGCCCGTCCCCTCTGTCTCCTCTCGCCATGTTTTCACTTACATTTTCCACACGGGAATTATAATTTTTATATAGGAAGCTTTTCTAAGTAGGGTAACCTCTTTATTTAGACTATGTAATCATTCAGAAACACTTTCAAAGAGTAAATTAATAAAAATCTGTTTTGACAGGAACTTTCACTAATTTTCCAAAGTAACATGTACACACACACACACACACACACACACACACACACACACACACACAAACATTTACTTCTTGTAGGCACAGCAGGGGTGGGAGAAGCAATGTATGCTTATGCAATGTTTGGGCTGCAATTTCTTTATGCTCCAGGGCTAAATTGTGAGTGCATATGTGCTCCCTAAATGATGAGATTTATGATATTCCCTCAACCACTGCCCAATAATAAAAACTATGAATAATGTGTTCTAAACTGACAACTGCAGGTGGCTAGCTAAGACTGTCTCTGGTGCCTTTGTTCCTCCAGCAACAGAAAAACAACAAGGCACTCATCTTAGGAAATATGCTCACTTCAGTCCTGATGGACAGGACATTTTTTCATGTTGAGGAGGACTATAAAGCAGTGAGGATGTAACTCTGTGTCGGAGCATTTTTTCTGGCACACGGAAAGCTCTGGCTTCCATCCATACCATAGAAAGGAATAAACACAAGGCAAGGCAGAAGTTACGGTTAGGGTAGAAAAGAGACAGGAAGGAAGGAGAGGAGGGAGAGACAGCAAAAGGAAGTGGGAAGGAGGGATGGAGGGGAAATATGAGTGTAATACTGTTAAAGGACACACAAGGCTACACTCCTTGAACTAAAAATAAAAATATTGTGTAGCCTCCTCTGAAAAACCATCAGCAGGGGCTTAGATGACTCAGTGGTTGAATGTTCCCAGCATCCACACTGAGTGGCTCACAACCTCCTTTAACTCTGGTGAGTTGGTTTGTGTCTTCCCAAGAAAATAAAATAATATCTTAGCTGTCTTTTAGACTTTTTCTCTTTTCATTTTCAAGTTGCAAAGAAAAAAAGGAGAAAAATTAATTATTGCTGTTTCTGGCACATAGTGAGTGAATTATTTGCTTCTAATTATTAGCTACCTACACAAATTGGAAAAAAAAAGTTTAGTTTTCAAACCACCACAGAATTGTCCCAAGGTTTAGTGAGGGGGTGGCAGGAATTCAGCTGATTAGAAACAAGAGCAAAGCAAAGGGTCCTTCATGAGGTGATTATCAGGCACCACATACACACTTCAGCTGGAGATGATTCTACTCAGACACATCTCCCTCCCCAGGCAGGGAGTGTCTGCAGGAAACTCAGAATTGAACATTGACTAACTGATTCCATACTGAGTTAAATAAGAACAACCACATACCACAAGGAAAGTAATGAATCTATATTAGCCCTGAGAAAAACCCAAATAATGTTGTTCCTATGTGTAAATACAGTAGTAGGTTGTGTGCATACAGGTTCCTTAGATAGCTTGCAAATTGGATGTTGGGGCCCAAATGAAGCTCCGAGCCATCCCTCCAGTGACTGGTGCTCTCCATGAAGAGAAATATTTTACTGATTCAGACACATGCATACACACATTTCAAAACCTATCTCTATTCTCTTCTATATATTTAGATGCCTGAATGACTGCTTTCTGTTTAGTATTTCTACTTAGCTCTAATGAATTCTATAAAGTATATTAACATGTGAAATGTACCATGCTTTTCCTGTGTGGGGTGGTATGCTTGCCTATGAGCACACATATGAAAGCCAGGCATTGGTCAACTTCATGTGTCTTCCTTAGTCATTCTTCACCTTATTTTTTAGACCAATTCAGCTAGACTGCCTGGCCAGTGAGTCCCCGGGATCCACTGTCTCAGTGCCACGATGGCAGATGCATACCACTGTGCCTGACTTTTACATGGGTCTTGGAGATCTCAACTCAGGTCCTCATGTGTGAGCACCAAGCATTTGACTTACTAAGCCATCATCTGTTCCTGTATTCACTCTCCATTCACTGTCTCTAACCTCTCACTACCCACTGCCTCTCAACATTCCTCTCAGTCAGCCACTGCCGAAACCCACTGCAACAGAGAGGTGATTCCCTAGTCACTAAGGCTCCTCACAGTCACATCTCTCTGTAGGATCTCACTCCCTCGTCAACGCATCCTCTGAATTTCTTTCCTTGCCCTGCTCATTCTTAGGGTTTTATTTTTGTCTCTGCTTCCCTAGAACTGCTTTCTCTCTCACACACACCCCCTACCAGCCTCTTGGTCATAAGCAAAGACGTCCCATGGTTCCCTACCACCTTTCTTCCCCAGCCTCTGTCTTCTGGGACATTGTATTTGCCCTCATCACATCAATTATGATCTTTAGACAGAAGACCTCCAAACATCTCTCTTAAGACTATGATCTTAAGCTTTGTATTACTTTTTTATTGCTAGAGCAAAATATCTGACCAAAGCATCTTAAAGAGAAGATTCATTTCAGCTAATGGTTTCAAAGTTCACTTCATCGTCTTTGTGGTGGGGAACTTATGGTATTGAGAACCTGAGACCACTGATCACATTACCAAGCTATTTATCTCCTTTTGACTTCATGGTGGTTCTAAACATAGTGACTTGACAGTGAAGATTAGCCTTCCTAAGGTTATCCCAAATATTCAATTACATTCCAGAACAACCAGTGTAAAGCTTGCAGCTAGGTGTGATGTCAGCAGCCTCAAGACATGCAAAGGCTACTGTGATGCCACTGAAACCAAATCAAAGCAGGAAGACCTCACTCTCTTCCTGGGAGCTGGCAGAGAAGGCTGTTGACCAAAAGGAAAAGCAGACAAAGGGAAAAAGGAGAGGAAGAAATGTGGAGGGCCACAATTTCTGCTCAACGCACAGAGCACTGTTTTGGTCTAGAGTGTCCCCAGAGGCCCATCTCCCCAGATCTTGGTACTTACTAGAAAGTGGAACTGCTAGATCACATTAAACAACACTTTTGAGGATACACTTGTGTTGTTTTGAGAGCAGGAGCAATTTTTCATAGTTTATAAAGATTGAACTATTGACTACAAATGCTTATTTTTAAGAGTAAAGCCAAAATCTGCAATATTCTAAATGCTTTCCTCATATTTTCTAACTAAGAGAACTACAACTCTCTTTTGAAAGTTTTCATAAGATCATATACTTCAGGATAACTAACTGTAATCTTTCCCATTTTGTAAAAGTGATTGCTCATTTGAAAACTTTGTATGTATCCATTCAAAGCAGCATCACTGTTCATTCTCCAGGGGAGAAGGATAACACTAGAAAATCAGAGTCTCAGGGCAGTGGTGGTGTGCACCTTTAACCCCAACACTTGAGAGGCAGAGCCAGGCAGATCTCTGTGAGTTCAAGGCCAGCCTGGGCTACAGAGCGAGATCCAGGTCAGGCACCAAAACTACACAGAGAAACCCTGTCTCGAAAATCAAACAAACAAACAAACAAACAGACAAAGAAGGTGGTGGAGCCTTTAATAGGTTAGGCCAAATGGAAGAAAGTTAGGTGAAGATGTGTCCTTGGAGGGAAGATTGAGATTGGCACCTTCCTATTTGTCAATTTTAATTATCGGCAACCTTGGATCCACTATGTATTCTCTAGCATGATGAGCTAGTCTCACTATAAGCCCCAAACAATGGAGTCAAATGACCAACACATTCTGAAACTTTTGAAGCCAGAATCCAAAAGGAATGGGGATGTAACCTAATTGTACAGTACTTGCCTACCACGCACAAGGGCCTGGGTTTAATGCGAGCACCACACACACACATATCTCAGAACCCTGGACCCCAAATAAATATTCTTCCTTTTAAATGATCATTTTGGGTATTTTTTAAATTCATCATAACATTTATTTATATTTGTTTGGTGAGGGAGGGGTATACTAAAAGAAACTAAAAAAACAAACAACAAAACCTATGGTACACTTTTTTTATTATTTCAAATATATTATCTTATCTAATCTTCCTAGATCCTGTGTTGCAAGTCTTTATCTGTCCCTCCAGCCAGCTCCAAAATCACAACACAGTGATGTATTATTAATTATGAAAGCTTAGTCAACAGCTTAGGCTTATTTCTAGCTAATTCTTATCACTTAAATTAACCCATATGTTTTCATCTACATACCTTTACTTGCAATGCCCATGCTACTTGCTCTGCCTCCTGGCATCTCTGCCCTTCTTCTTCCCAGCATCCTCTGTGCCCGGAAATCCTGCCTAGCTATTGGTTGTTCAGCTTTTTATTAAACCAATCAGAGTGGCACATCTTCACAGTGTAAAACAAAACAAAACAAAACAAAACAAAACAAAAACAAAAAGCTATTCCACAATAATCCTGTTAAATAGGGAGTTCAAATACACTGTGCTTTAATGGACAAGATACATAAAAAGTGCTAAAACTTGACCAAAATCATAAGAATGAAATGTGGCAACAATAATATACAAGTTTTAAGATTCTCAATCATAATGATGTTTCTACCAGTAGAAAAAAAAATTTAATCATGTTCTTTTGTGAAAGAAACCTGAAAAAATCAAACAAAAAAAAACTTTCAAAAGTGTTTCAAAAAAAAAATTGTATCTATTATGTAAGTAGGAAAGCTAATTTATAATTTCCCTTTTTGAATGTAGCAAAGCTCTATCTTCATTGGGCACATTCTTCCATGCATGCTTTCTAGAAAAATGGGCTCAAAAATGGCACATGTTTCCTTACTCTGTGAACTCTAAGACTTTCAAGTTTAAGATTGTATCCCATTAGTCATCCAGAATTTAGCATGTGAATGATAGAATAAATCAAATTCATATGCTTGGGAATATCAGGTCAACTGCTTATTGAAGCTTCTTTCATGACCTTGATTGACAAGCTGGTGATTATTAGGTTGTGATGTAAGCCCCACTCTCTCTCTGCCTGTAAACCACTACAGAGAATAGACAGGTGGTGCCATGTGTCTGTATTCAAATCTGGCCATTACCAGAGTCCTGGTCGTTTTCTGCAGCCTCTATCTATGGTTACACTTATATTATAAAGCTGAAAGACCTTTTGATTTTAAATTTATGGAGGGTCAACCCTGGTGAGTCATTTGTGGAATTATTTTCCTATAATAATTGAGATTTTTCCAGTTGATACAAATATCAGTTTCTTGCTCACTATATGTAACACCTTTTGAGTGAAGATCTTTGTGTGTGTAGCAGACACAGGCTCATTAACTTCCTGACTGCCCTGGGAGATAGGTAACTGTTATCAGATGTGGGGACAGAGATGGATACTCCTTAAATGTGGTCCATATTGAATTCAAATCAGGTTCAGCATTCCTCCTAGAATATGCATTTTTATTTTTACAGAGCTTTATGATTACATATTTTAGATTGCTCAAAATAGTTTGAAGTGGCTCAAATATGGAAACATTCATTCCATCTTTGGGGAGATGATTTGATTTTTGTGGAAAGTTTTCTCTGTCTAATTGATTCCATATATTTTCACCCAGCAAACTGCATCTCGTCTATGAAAGTTATTCCCCATCTTCCATGGGTAAGAACTTGTTTTTCTTTTTAAATTTCTCTTCTATGGTATAACAATTTCTTTATTAAATTATATGTACATGAGTGTGAATGGTTATGTGCATGTGAGTGCTGTATGCACAGAGGCCTGAAGAGGGCATCAGATTACGCTGGAGCTAAAGGTAATTTTGAGCCACTTGACTTGAACTCAAGTACTCTGCAAAAATAAATGCTTTTAACCACTGAGCAATTTTTCTGTTCCCTAGTTTGATAACTTTTGAAATATATATTCACTGAATTTTCTCAACAAATATTAAAGAACACCTGCCATATGTATAACATCTTACATAGACAGATGACTATGACAGTTTTAGACTGGTGTGTATGTGCTGCTGCTAAGAGAGTTGATGTCTTTTATTAGCTGAGAGGTTTCATTGGGAATATCCTGAGGGACAATTACTGAGTGATTTTAAAGAACTGATACAAGTGATGAAAGAGACTGCCAGGCCCCTGATCTCAAATCACAGCCCCTCTGTGATGGCTAGCTTTATGCCAACTTGACACAAGCTAAAGTCATCTGAGAGGAGGGAGTGCCAATTAAATGCTTCCATGAGATTGGGCTGTAGGCAAGCTTGTGAGTCATTTTAATTGGTGATTGTTGTGGGAGGGCCTAGCACATTATGGGTGGGACCACTCATGGGCTGGTGGTCCCAGATTCTATAAGAACTCATGCTGAGTAAACCATAAAGAGTCAAACAGTAAGTCTCAATGAACTCTGCATCAAGTCCTGCCTCCAGATAGCTTCCCTGTTTGAGTTTCTGCCCCATCTGCCTTCAGTGATGAACTGTGGTATGGATGAGTAAGAAGTCATCCCTTTCCTCCCAACTTTCTTTCGGTCATGGTGTTTTGTCACAGCAGTAAGCACTAAATAAGACATCTTCTGTTACAGTCATGCTCTCAATGAAGCAAGCCACAAGCTTTGCAGCCTTCCAACGACTAAGTGCAAATTCTGCTTTCAAGAATGGCGTTCTTTGGACTCACATTAGGAACCAACACCTAGAAGAGGAATTCACCTTGATGGCATTGTTAGGTTCATTTTCAATGTTAAATTCTTTAATTCTACAATTAAAGCACTGACCAGGGAGATGCATAAGAGGGGATATGATAGCAAGGAATGCCAGAGCAGAGAAAATTGACAGGTCTCCTGAGAAGGAATGACAGACATTAAGAGCAGAAAGTTATAGGAAAGAGGGTTTTGTGGTTGCCTAGGGTCTGCCCAGTTAGGGAAACTATTAGATCGAGGACATTTCAAATGTCAGTTTCTTGGGGGTACAAAGCCTCCATATATGTTTCTAAATTAAGCTATGCCAAGACTGTCATTGCATAGTGGATCTCTCTCTCTCTCTCTCTCTCTCTCTCTCTCTCTCTCTCTCTCACACACACACACACACACACACACACACACACACACACACACTCATTCTCTCACTGCTATAATGGCACCAGTATTTATATTATCTATGTAGGCAAGCAAATAGAGAGCTAAAAATAATCACTTACTGTCTACCCATTAGGAATTTGAATGCTCTATGTTTCTTAATCCTAGATATTTCCACTCACATATACTTGTAAAACTTAATAGAATTAATTTTCTATGGACACAATGTGTGCTCAACTTCCTGAACACAGAAATAATGAAGTAGAAGCTTCCAGATTGTTCCAAGAGGATAAGCTGGTAACAGCTCCTGGTCATAAAGGTAAGGAAAACCCCAGGACAATTTCTTTCCATGAACCAGGAATAAAGAGCATAACTGATTGCTTAGGACTGTATGAATCTCCAGGATCTGCACCTACCCCCATTCTTCATTCTTCTTTATTGAGTGGTTTCTGTGCAGTTTCCAATTACATATATCCAGAGACATAATTCTTGTACTTCAGGATTTTACCCCCGACTAAACTGACTCATCAGTTTTTTCTTTTCTTTCTTTTTTATAAAATATTTATTTATTGTTATTTGTATGTGTGTGGGTGTTTTGCCTGCATGTGTGTTTGTGTGCTGTCTGTATGTGTAGTACCTTTGTGAACCAGAAGAGGGTATCAAGTACTCTGGAACTGAGGTGCCACTTGGGTGCTGAGAACTGATCATAGGTCTTCTGCAAGACTAGTAAGACTCCTTTTTGTTTTTGTTTTTGAGGCAGGGTTTCTCTTTGTAAGAGCTCTGGCTGTCCTGGAACTGACTTTGTAGCCTCAAATTCAGAGATCCACCTGCCTCTGCCTCCCGAGTGCTGGGATTAAAGGCATGAGCCACCACCTCCCAGCCCAGTAAGACTCTTAACCAGTAAGTCATCTCTCCAGCCTTCCCTTTTTTTGAGAAGAGTGGAGGTACTCTTTTCCACACTTCACTGCCCTTCTTGGGGATTTTATTTTTCTTGTCCTGGCTTTTGTATTTGGTCATGAACATATAAATGGCCTTTTCCATGAAACATTCAGATAGAAAATAAAGAATACTGAATTCCTTTCCTGGTTCATCCTTTAACACTGTCAGAGGAGGAAAGTGGACATTATTCCTTATTCTTAGTAATGAGAAGTTGGGTAAAAAGGAGTTGAGAAGTGGAGTCTGTGTAAGAAAATTATCTTTGACTTGTTTGTAGACTTGATCTCACCATTTCCTCTTATAAAGATTTTTTTTTCTGTTGGTTAGCTAGATACCTACATATACATATAAAACCTTAATTGCAGAGGTGACTTCAAGAACAAGTATGAGCAGTGGCAAAGGGAAGTAATTAATGCTTCCATTAACATCACGTCTTTATTCTGCTGGCTTTCTTCACAATTTGCCTCTGAGTGAGAAACAGTCGCTAGTCCTGAAAAGATCAAGGAGGACAGAAGACTCTAGGTTGGCCACTCCACTCTGTTTGTCCAGCTTACTCAAAGGCTCAGTTTAACTTCTCTCAGCCCCTCCCCTTATCTGTAGATAAGGACTATATTAGAGGTTTATTGTGAAGATGGAAAAGAAGGTGCCTTTCTGATAGCAACCAGATGCACTGCCGCAGTGTGACTGATTGCATAACCTGGTAGATGAACGTCTGGAGCCTTTGTATCCGTCTTGTATTTGCTTTGAGCAGAGATCATTTTCCACACATGTCAGCTCACGGAGCCCACGGAGCTCACAGATCCCCCACTTCTCTCAGGACATTGTACTGCTCCATAAGGAATCTTCAGAGATGGTTATAGGTCATGGATACATTCTTAAAAAATGTTGGCAGCTGTGATTCCAGATGTATAGGCCTTTGTGGCTTCAGAAGCAGACAAACAGCTCTGTGCAGGGTTTATTCCAGACCTTGAGACAAAAGTGTCTCAGACCAAGAGAAGGCAAAAGTTTGAGATTCGGGTGTCAGGTTGGCTGGGTTCCACTCAGTTCCTTCTCCAGGCTGTAGACTCCTGGTGTCTGGCAAAGGAGAGAGGCCTAACCCTGATGTCTTAAAATGCTACTAACCACACTCATAAGGGCTCTTCTCTCATGAACTGATTACTCCCCCAAACCTGCCTCCAACTACACAGACATTAGTTTCAACACATGAACTTTAGAGCAGGAGGCACCATTACTTGGCCCAGAACACCCACATTGCCTTGTGTATGAATCCAAAGGAGAATTTTTCCATCTCCCGTGTTACTTGTAAAGAATCATCTCTCTCTCTCTCTCTCTCTCTCTCTCTCTCTCTCTCTCTCTCTCTCTCTCTCTCTCTGTGTGTGTGTGTGTGTGTGTGTGTGTGTGCGCGCGTGCGTGCGTGCGTGCGTGCGTGTGTGTGTGTGTGTGTGTGTGTGTGTGTGTGTGTGCTGGAGAACCAGATCACAATTCTCCTAACCAAATACATTCTCCTAACCACAAAATAGATTTGTGTTCTACCCAGGTAATAGACCAGTGACCCTGCATTTTGAAGGCTATGTTGTACCTAACTATAGTAGAGTATTTATATTAGGAATACTGAGTAACTTAAGTACTATTTGTTCTTTGAAGTGTCCTCAACATCTGTATTTCCTTCACCATTGGTATGTACTTATCACTCACATCACCTTCCCAAGGATGCTTATGTTCTTTAAAATTCTTCATTCTGCTTATTCCCAATAAATAAGCATATTGGAACTTAGAGGTCTCCAACCACCTCATTAAGGGAAACTCTTTACATTAGTACCAACACTCAATCAGAAAACTGGTTTGAAGTCTTTAAACATCATGCTTCATTAAAATTAAAGAATATAGCATTGACAGAAATCATCTATTTTGGTGATAGTGATCACTCACATGGGTTGATGGAGGGCCAGTCTAACTACAGTTTCCATTTTTATCTAGTTATATCTTTTTACAACCAAGTCATAGACCCTGCTACTGGCCCTTTAACAAATTCAAACTAATTTGGTTTGTACAGGCTTTAAGTGGATCAGAGTCCCTTGCCTCACTATGTCCCTCAGGCCACAAGCACAGAAAAAGAGGACACACTGGACTATTGAGCTGATCTATCCAATTGTTGTGTGCCAAGGGCTGCGAGTCCCTACAGTCATCCTGCTGTCATATCAGTTTGGCTACAATTTCATTGGGTCCTAAAAATAAAATGAGAACCACTGAGCCAGTACCAGGATGCCAGATACAGAGACTCTCCAGGAAATACTGGAACTACTGCGGGGTGTCTAAGCCGTACTTCCCTCTCCCTGCTAACAATGAACTAAAAAACCAGTGGGAGACAAGTATCTTCTTAATGAACCGTGTTCCCCAGTAATGTTGCCTTTTAGATTGTTCTTAGAAATGACTTCAGTAGTCATCCATATTTTGAGATGAATTTCTTATTTCTCCTCCAGATAAAATTTACCTTTTCTCCTTCCATCACTTATTAAGAAATTCCTTGGTCACACCATCTTCTTAGGGTAGAACAAGCATGATTGTTCATTTCTGTAAAGAGAAGGTAGAATTTCAAGCAAATGAACTAATATACCCTATACAGGAAACAGAATGATTTTAATTATTGAATTTGATGTCACAATAAGAACACAAGCAATGCCCTCATGGCCTTTCTTGCATCTCTAATGGGATGTTCTGCTGCCTTCTACCAGGCCAGTTTCACACTGGAGCTTTGCAAATCCCCCCTGGCTGTGGTTTCTAATCATGGACATGCTATTCTGGCACAGATTGGGAAAGTTCCTGGTATTTTAATTCTTGTTTTATTTTTCATGGTAAAAATAGCCACAACTACTTAAGCCTTTATTTGTGAGGGCTGATTATTATACATCCCTGCATATTTAATGTGACTTCTTTGCTATGTCTCATATTACCAGCTTCTGATTTCAACCCTTGCCTAGTGAATACACTTTGTCAAGCTTCTCTTTCACAATTTTTTTTCCTCACTCCTGAAAAAAAAATCTGTTAGTGGTACTTCCAACATTGGCAACATGAGAGTGAAAAAAACTTATAAAAAGGAGAAGAATAATTTGAATGCCATCATTGCAGAAAGGAAGCATGATGGAACACCCATGTGCGTAGGCTGTTTCACCAAAAACTGCTGTATAAAGGTTAAAGGTGTCATTCATTAAAATAAAGGAGATGAGTTAGAGAGTTATTTAAATACATACTCCTCTAGTGTCTTGAAGCTGAGATTATGTGTAATTAATTAAGAAAGAGGAAAAACCCTGAGGTAATAAAAGTGTGAAAACACTGTCAATTGGAATTCAATAAAAAAATGAAGACAACATAATTCTTTAAATACCACTGTTATTTAAACTATCTTTCTAAGACCACACCTATTCCATAGAGTACATATTTGCATGTGTGGAGAGCAGTTAGGTCTGTGTTTAGGTTTGGATGCTGCCAAACATTTATATAGCATACTGGGTCAGGAAGAGTACCCAGAGCCTCGGAGAGAGGATTTTCATGTGGATTTATCAAGTAACCTATTGGATGATAAAGTGAATTCTAAAGGTAGAAATATTGGGGGAAAACAAAAAAATAGCCCAGATCTATTTTCAACATTGATAAAAACTTGGACACTGCCAGCAGTTGTGGGAAAGGCAAGCACTCAGTAGACTTTCTGTGGAATGAATGAATGATAAATCTTCCCAAAGATACCAAAACAGTAACATTTATTTAACTTTGAGAGGTCACTAGGTTTTCACTCAATTTGACAAATATTGATTGAAATCAACCATGTTTTGGGCAGCATACTAGGTGCTTTGGATACCAAAAAAATATGAGAAAGCTTGAATGTCTGAAGAGCTTATGGTCTTCTCAATAACCCTGCATAACAAATGTCATAATTAATGTGATATTGGTTACATATACCTTAGTAGGTGTAGTAGATAGCCAAACCAAGATGTCAAAATGTTCATAAGGTGAGACTTAAGTGCTCCAAAGATGAGGAAGAGGATAAATTTGAAGCACAATAGCCATCACAATAACAATAACATCAGTAAAACCATGGCATGTCAGAAAATTATTGAGGTGTCTGAAAACTGATATATCCAAGCAAGAATTCATGGACATTAAGCCAGTGACACCGCCCACACCACCCATGCTACCCATACTGCCTGTGCCACCTGGACACTCTGGAAAGTGCAAAGACACCACCAAGGCCCTCTGCATAGCTGGGCACTGTGGGAAGTGAGTAAGTAGGTGGTGGAGAAATGGAAGATGAGCCAGCAGGTTGTATGCTATAAAGTGGGGCAGAACTGGACATGCGAAGGCCACTGCTATTCTTATTCCTTGGGAAAAGGTGAATTACACTGCTCATCAGTTGAGCCAGTAACAAACACAAGCGCTTGTGGGTCTATTGGAGGAAACTGACCACTGTGTGAGTCACTGTGACTCTCAGAGCTGCATCCTCGCCCAGGAAGAAGAGCAGTACCAGCAGAATGGAGACCCACAATTGAGCAGACATGTCCTACTGTGTTTACTTCTCATCCGTGGCCTAGCAGCTAGTCTCTCTAGTTGGTTGTGGTGACAGTCCAACCATGAGACTAGATGACTCTCTGTTGAACTACAGTTTTACCATGCTGTGTCTAACTTTGACCAGAGATTTATTTCCTTTGGAAGCTTGGATAAATACTTAAAGACACCCAGAGACCCCATTTGATGCTTGGCCCACCCACAGCAGGAATCACTATGATGTGCAAGTATGGGGCAGAGAGATGAGAAAGAAAGAGGAGGAGAACAGTTTGAGATTTGAAGACACAAAGGTAGAGAGGAGCAGCCTGATGTGAGTAGCCTGCAAAGCCACCTGAGACCATGGTGAAGTCCTGGCTCATGCTGCCACTGAGGGCCATGCAGTAGCAGGGGTCTGTGTCAATGTCCATGTCCCATGTCACCACCAAAGACCATGTGGATGTCCCTAGTCTGAACTGCTGCTGGATACCATGTCCTGATCCTGGAAGAACTAGCCCCACTACTCATCTGTGTGTGTCATGTGGTGGCATGGGCAAGGGAGAGATGCATCTCCTGCCCCTCACTCCTTGCCTCTTGCCCCTTGTGACAGGTAGGAAAGCTGGTGCCAGAGTCATGAGAGTGAGAGAGCTGATCTACCCACCCCATCTGCCAAGGGTGATGTGAAGGAGGAAAAGATGTCCTCCCCCATGTCACCACCCTGTGGCAGTCAGGAGAGCTGGCCCTGCCCCTTGCCTAGGCAGCACAGTAGAGTTGGCCCTAGTGGTTTGGATGTGTTGAGCAGGCCCTGACGCTGTGAGAGCAGGAGAAATGGCCCTGCCTTTTGCTGCCTACTCCATTGGGTGAGCTTAGCTAGGACAGTGCTGGAGAGCTTGCCCTGATTGTGAAGATGGAGGAAAGCTGATGGGCTGACCAACCCAGATACCACCCAGGCCCTGAAACAGGTCTGTGAGTTGGCCCACTACAACATCTACCCCATCTTTGAATTGCTGGAGCATGTGAAGGGGCCGGTCCTGCAGAACCAAAGCTGTAGGAGCTCCATGACACAGGGCAACTATAGCATATCCAAGAGGAGTCCAGTGAGGGTCCAATATTGATGGTGTAGCAAAATCCAGAGGCCTCAAACCAGACCAATGACTCATTGCAATGAACACTTGGAAGTAAAGATGTATGGACTAAAGGGTCCACTGTGTGAGTTACTGTGACACTACAGCTTCCATGATGAGATTCTTTCTTTCTTCTAAATTTTATTTTAATTTATTTAGGGGGGAGGTTGTGAGGGCAGAGGATGGATAGGAAGAGATGGGGAGATGAATGAGATTGGGGTACATGATGTGAAATCCACAAAGAACCAATAAAAAGTTTTTAAAAATAGAAGGTAAACTATTAGGAGCTGAACACATGATTTTTAAGTCTATGATATCATCAAATATTGTCCTGATAAAATACAAATCAAATCACAGCTTCCTGCCCTAGACTGCTATCTTTGGTCCTGGGCTTCACTTTTCAGTCCTGTTTATTTTGGAGGAATCTCTTGAGTTTTTAGCGGAGAGAAGGCATGTTGAAGATGTTTATGAGTTCCACTCTCTATCAAGAAGTAGTTTCAGGTGATTCTAAAGGCACCTTCATTCTTAATCTTTGTAATGAGTTTGCAGTTCACAAGCATCATACTCAGAGAATACAGATGAAATCCCTCACATTTATAGGACCAACCTCCTACTCTCCAGGTTACTATTCAATCTGTATTCATTAGCTGCCATGCTTGGAACAAGTGGAACAGTGAACAGTCTATTTAGAGTCTTGAATGTGAATCAAGGAGTAGAGCCTTGCCATTGATTTCCTAGGCTCTGCAAGTCATGTTTAGTCATCTAAACGCAGCCTCTTGGGACTCCAAGTTTGTCACTTTGAGGAAACAGAAATCTTTTGATCCACTGGAGACACTTACAGTCATAACCCCCCACGCCCCCCCACACACACACCCCGCTCCTAGCACTATGTCTTGTCGCAGAGCTGTGTCTGGCCACCTCCGCAGAAGGACATGCTCTCTTGTTTACTGAGAGGCTTCCTTTAGTCTACTTTACACTCCCTCTGTGTACAAAGCCTCCTGCCCACAGATGGGCAGTTTTCCAATTATTTTCTCCTACATCACAAATGAGGACTTACAGATGCATTTTTTAGCATAAATTATATATAATGTTAATAAGTTGCCCTTGTTTCCAGCCAGAAAAGTACACTATTGCCTGGAGAGGAAAAGAATGTAATTTTTCTTCTGCTGTGTTGGTACATGGAAGGAAACCTGACCTTACTTTATGAAATTGCCCACCAGTCAGATTTTTTAACTTCATAACATTATTATCAGCCAATGTGAGCATAATTATTTGTCTTGAGACCTTCTAGAATTTGTATCTTTTAAAAAGTCAGTATAACTAGGGACTGTTGGGAATGAAGTTAGACTTCTGATAGTGGATCATGGAGGGGTGGGTGCTGAGGAGAGAGATGGTTAGCAGCTCTATTGTAGCCATCCTGAGAGGCTGAATGGAGCTGGAGAAAGGATATCAAATAAGAAATGCATGCATGTATGTATATATATGTATATATATATATACATATATGTATAATTACTTTTATTTACTATATATTTTATATATTGTATATAATGTATATGTTGGACAAAAATTAGGAAGGAACCAGAACTGGAAGTAAAGGGAGAAATTCCAGCAGTGCTTTGAACCTAGCTGAGAAAGATGGACTGACACCAAATAAACAATGTATACAGAGGGCAGGACGGGGGCATAGGACAGGTGACGAGTTCACATGTTCAGGGTGAGATCTGAGGCACTAGAAGGACACGGTGTTAGCCTCCCGTTGCTGTCACAGAATACCTGAGAGTAAACTGGCAAGATGGCTGAAAGGAAAGGCCCCGAGGTCAGAGGTAAAGGTTCTTTCCCTCAAGCCTGATGACCTGAGTTCACTCACTGGAACTTGTGGTAGATGAAGAGAGCTGAGTCCTGTCATCCTGTGACCTCTGTCTCCTTCTCTCTCTCTCTCTCTCTCTCTCTCTCTCTCTCTCTCTCTCTCTCTCTCTCTCTCTCTCTCTCTCTCTCTCTCTCTCTCTCTCTCTCTCTCTCTCTCCCTCTGTGTGTGTGTGTCTCTCTCTCTGTCTCTGTTTCTCTCTCTCTGTCTCTCTGTCTGTCTCTTTCTCCCCCTCTCTCTTTCTTTCTGTCTCTCTGCCTCTGTCTCTGTCTCTCTCTGTTTCTCTCTGTCACTCTCTTTCTTTCTGTCTCTCTGTCTCTGTCTCTGTCTCTCTCTTCTCTCTGTCTCTCTCTCTCTCCTCTTATCCTATGACTTCCTGGTTTTCATTAGGTCTGCTGAATTCACTATCACTCTCTTTCAGATACTGCTTCCTTCTGTTTTTATTCATTCTTATCAAGTGGTTGTCCCATCTCAGTGCCTCCCTGTGGCATGCTTGCATTCTGTCCCCTGACCTCTTGCTTTCTTGAAGTGAAATGGGAGTGTCACCCGGGAGCTTAGTTGAAATGTCAGTTTTGAGGCTTCATCCCAGACTTATAGAAATGAAACTTGCTTTTTACAACTCCCTAGGTGATGATAGTGCATATTCAGATTTGGGAAGAACGGCTCTAGTCCCTTATTATTTTCTCTTCAGAGGTATCTAGCATACTACTAAACTTACTGATATTAACACTGTGGGCAGCATATATCTTTTAAATTTTCTGTAACTCCAATTTTTTCAAACTTTATTCATGCTGTTTGTAAACACATTTACCTTTGTCCATCTTATAGTGTATTTATACTGTCTTTCAGACAGAGTCTCATATAGCAAAAGCTGGCTTTGAACGTGCTTTGTAACCTCAGATGGTCTTGAACGTCTGGTATTTCCATCTCCCCAATGTAGTACTTCAGGTTTGTGCCCTAGGCCTTTTTGATTCTGTATTGTAGACTGAACCAAAGCCTACCTGCATGGCAGTCAAGCACCCTACCAATGAAGTTACAGCTTCAGCCTCTATTTTTACATGGTATGCCATTTAAAAACTCTCCACACCCTTTGTACCAATTCCAGTGTCTAAAGTCTGGAAGCATAATGGCTCATTTCTTCATGTCTTCCATGACTTGGATTATTGTGTGGATCTGTGAGACCATGAGACACAAGTTTGTTCCTTCACAGTGGATGTTAGATCTGCTGAGGATCTCCTCAGAATAACAGAGACAATGGAGATGAGTTGATGTTGAGATTTCAATAGCACCACTACACTTATATGGGTATCTCACAAAGATTATAAATATTTTAAGACAGACAAGTAGCTCTTCAACAAGATACAAACTTTTTTCTACCCGCTCCTGGCCTGGAAGGTGCCACTGTGCACAGATGCCTAATTTTCATCTTCTGGACTTAACATTAGATTATACCAATACAACAAATCCACTTTATCCAAAAGAGACAACTTCCAAGATTACTATGGGTGCCTGAACCTATAGATAAATCTGAAGCCTTTAGACACTTCCTGGGCCAACTCATCACCTTAATTTCTTCCACCTCTGTTTTACCTCATTCATATATGCCTCTAGCCACTCAAAAGGAAGGGCCAAGCCAACAGTAATTTCATGATGAAATGTATTTCATTAGCTCATGTGAGGATACTGTTATCTAGGAAGGAATGAGCCATCAGCTGGCCAGTGACAGAGAACACATTGCCTTGCTGAGGGCTCTGGAGTAGTTTGATCTATCACACCAATGTCCTAAGCAAGATGCATAGGCAAAAGCAAACACTCACCCCCTTTCCTTGATTTTTTTTTTTTACTTCATCCATTACTTTCTTGCCATTGCATGTCTGGATTTGGAGGGTGGAGGGGAAGGTGTGGCTTAGAAAGCATTGGTCCTCATGAAGCATATAAGTCCTTTTCTTCCTTTCCATCAAGGCATCTACAGGTGTTGTCAAGTAGAGTACTATGTCCACCTGACCCAAGGAACTCATTTAGGTCTTAACTGAAATGCCACCATCCCCAAAAGCACCAGGTCTAATTTTCTCAGAGAAGCTTATTTTCATTCAATTTGTGACATCCTCACTCTTTACATATTTGTATTATATCCACCTTGTGTAATATATTGTAAAGTCAATGAACAAATATCATGACTGCTTTAATACTTAACTATGAATCATAACTGCTAAGTATATTTGTTCAAATGATAGCAACATCAACAATAATATAGACTATTTTAGAATAATGCCAGAATTATAACTAATTCTCCTATCAGAATCAGAATCAAGATGATAGTCTAACAGACTACTTATGTTCAGGGATCTTCCTGTGGCCCTAATGTCAAGTTCTTTTTACAGTGGAGTACCAATGTATGATGAGGTTACCTGGGAAAGCAGGCACAGCAATCATTGTCTAAGAGAGCCATGTGCAGCTCCAGGAATACATAAAGCTCTCTCTGGAAGTGTAGGCATGGTGCCAAGGACCTTCTATGATACCATCACATAGCAGCCATCACAGAAAGCAATGATTTATTGACTGAAGGAAAGTTATAGGTTCGGATGTGGTAAGGTCAGTAGGGCAAACCAAAGAAAATGTGTATTGTCCAAAGGAAGCATTCCAGTTTCCTCATGCTTTCTAATTATGCCCAGCTAGGAAGAAGTGACCATCAGCTCTAAATACTGATTTTAATCTTAATTATGGATTTACTGAGCCCCACAACATAGCATGGGTATTTTGTGGTTTTTAGTGGGACGTAAGCAATACAAGCTCCATTAAACAATTAAAGATACAACCACTACAGCAAAACTACTGCTAAGGCAAATAAATACCCAGAGACAACCCGTCAATTTGGAGAGTTGTATTTAACTGTGAATGTTGCTTTCTATTGCTGGAAACCACTTCAGGATTCTATAAAGTGGTCACATAAGAAGAGAACACTTCCTCTCAGAGATAGTCTGCAATTCCTAACCCATCAGAGTTCTCTTGAAAGGCTTGGCTCAGAAATCTTTTATTTTGATGGATATAGCTTGTAGACATAGAAGGTACTGTGAACACATTTGTGGCCTGTTCACAAAAGTAGGATGATCAGGATCAATGCACAGTATTTACTCAGAATCTAATGTGTACTAGTTTTCATTCTAGCATGGATACGAGGAATTCTTTCATTTAATTATTTGTGTGTCTGTGTTGTTTCAAGCACTGAATTTATAGGGATTTTTAAGGACATGATTCTATTATTCTGTAGTAAGAACAAAAACCAGTTTGATAAATTACAACAGTGTACGGAAGACACTCAGAGACATACAGAGGATATGTACTGAAAAATGGAATAATGTTACTGGAATTATTAAGGTGGGATCCTGGGTCCTGGTAGACCCAATAAGTGGGGCTCAGCCACCTATCATCCACAGGCCAATTCAAAAGAGTGGGAAGCAGAAAAATGAGATACATTTGTAGCAGGAATCTTAAAGGGTCTTATTTTAAAAAAAATCAAACCCGAGGCCAGTTATTGGGGTGAATGCTGGAAGATCAGAGAGACAGAACAAGCCACAGCTACCTCACCTCGCTAGTTCCTCAGCTGGTCTTGTTTCCTCAGACTGGGTGACTCTGAGTCCTCATCCAGAATGGATCTCAGCTGAACTGTGCTGCTCCAACGCCTAAAAGCTTAACCAGCCAAATGCTTCTAGTTTCTGGTCTTCACACCTTATATAATCTTTCTATTTTTCTACCATCACTTTCTGGGATTAAAGGCTGGATTTCTGGGATTAAAGGTGTGTGTCACCATGCCTGTCTGTTTCTAATGTGGCCTTGAACTCAGAGATCCAGCATTAAAGGCATGTGCTACCACTGCCTATCCTCATGTTTATTATTATGGCTGTCCTGTTCTCTGGCCCCAGATAAGTTTATTTCAGGGACACAATACCACCACATACATTCAATATGGCCACATTGGCAGGAGGAACAAATAAAGAGGCCTGGTTAGCTCCCAGTTTTGTTTTAAGTGGAGAAAACATGTTCTGTATAACTAAGCAACACTGGTCAAGATGATCGTGCCCAGCACTGCCTTGCTCTGATCCATCATGAAAGAGGGTCTCCTAAGTTGTTAGGACTATGTGAAATCTCTTTATCAGAAGTAAAAGTTCTTTTTTCTCATTGGCCCTGGACCTGGATCCTTTCCCTTCCCCCAGCATGGGATTTGGGGAACTTTTTAGTTCTTTGAGGTGAATTTTTTCAGTATTCTAATAAGCAAAGACAGGTTCCAAGGGTGTCTCTTTTGAATGTCTTCTCTCCTGCCAGGAAGGTTACAATAGCGCAGAGAGGAGAAGCCGTAACATAACAAATAAAACAAAGAAACTTCCATTTTTCCCCATCAACTTTCAAATTTTCATTTCTGTAACAAAAATTTCATACTGAATTATGGCTCAGAAATGAGTGAGTACAATTTTCAAAATCCCTATGTAAAGGGATGGAGACTGTAATTGGACACATGTATGACCAAAAAGGAGGCCATTCTTGTCATGATTTCATCATGACAGATATGGAAGCTGAGAGCCCCAACTAAATTCATGTATATCTCAGTCATTTTTTTTCTCTGCTTGAGAAGCCTGAGGCCTCCCATTATTAAGTCAGATTTCAGATCTACTCCTTTATTTCAGGTAAGTTCACTCCACTCTGCTTTTCCATGCTGTGTCTTCTCACTACCTTTGGCTTTGCAGAGCATTACAGGATGTCTGTGACAGGCAGGTGGATAAGCCCTGGATCAGGCCGACATCAATGTGGGCTATGTATTGTGACTTTCCTAGGGGAGTTATAAACAAACATCTGTCCATTCCTGGTAGGGCACCAACAACAAACCAAAGAAATGAATCCACTCAAGTGTGGCCTGGTGGAACAGTGAATTTCCTGGGGCAACATACTAGAAAAGGGTTGAGATAGATCATTTAAAGATAGCTGCATCACCAAAGAGCTCACCCTAGCATGGTTGAAAACTCATGAAATCTGCATTCTCAAATCCCCTGTATAATAGAAGGCTTCTTGGCATACTGTAGAGTCTCTTCTCCCAAGCAATGGTCACTGCTCTATAACTTGGAGAGGAGCCTTGTGAATCTTATAAGAGCTTCCTTGTAGGTTTCATTTACTTCCTGAGCCTTGTATATTTCCTTGACTTCCTGTGTGATAGGAGCCTCCCTCTTCCTTCTAGGGGGAATGTTCTAGTCCAGAGGAGACAGCTGTACTGCACCAGGGCACAGGAAACATGCCCCAGTTCACAGCCATTCAAATGGTACTATTCTGTTTTTCAAGAAGGTATAAACAACTGTCATCATTTGGTTTCCCTTTGGACACAAAACCCAGAGCCCATTAACATTTCCAGTTCTTCGTCTACTATAGAGGAAGCTTTGATGGCTGAAAATTCCAGCACCTCTCTAGCAACACTTTTGGACTGTACCCCTGTTCAATTCCTTTGATCTGTAGCTTCAGCTGCTCTTGGCAGAGCCTGGTATTACTCTGAGGAATTCCTGGACAGCCCAGAACCTTCTGCTATGAAGCTCTTCAGGACCATCTGTGACTCCCCAGCTGCCCACAGACCTGCTGAAGCCATGATGCCCTGGGCCTTCCTAACACTCATACTGCCTCCCTGTTCACTCAGATGGGCCAGGCCACTAAGAAGTAATGCACAGCAGCCACTTTCCCACTCCTTCTTGCTTTTTATCCTCCTCAGAGTGAATTAAACCAGCCCAGGTAACCAGGAACATTTTGTTTTATAAGCACCTTCCTGGAATATATGATTTCTCTCTCCTAAATGACTTGCCCAGACTGAGTAAAATCCTATAAATAACAACAAAAAGAACAACAAAATTCAACTTTATGAATCCCTAAAAATCACTATAAAAGATCAGGAAGGGATGGCCTTTGTCACCTGAAGGGAGAATAATTTTAATGGCTCCATGTGGCTCTCTCATCCCCATCTTGGCTGGATCCTGAACAATTTGAAATTTGCCATCCCTATAAAGAGCACAGTGTTGGGAGATGAGAAAGTGGAGAATAATATCCTTTGTCAACTAGGTTTGCAAGACCTTCCAGAACCTTCCTTCTGTGGTTTCAGGATGCTCCTGCTTACAAAAGCCTGCCTGGGAGAGCAAAACAATTTGAAAAACTATCCCTTTAAGGTACAATTGATTTAGCCATAAATAAATCCTACGGAGAAGAACATTCTGCTCTTTGCCAGAATGGCCAGCATGCACAATGTGCATGCTCTTTCACACAGCGATATTTGATAGGGCCCAGCATTGGCTGGAAAATGTAATTTGCTCAATGAAGCATTCCCATCCCTTTTCCCTGATGACTCCAGGCTCCTGGGCAAAGGCGCCAACCCCTCACCACTGAGTACCTATCATGGCTTATCTTGTGCCTATAACAACTGTTTATCAGATTGGTCATTGTTTGTATTCTGAGAAAAATGCCCAGATCAAATGGCCATGTTAGTTCAATTATAGAAATTATGCCTCCCCCCAGGTGAAATCTAATTGAGTAATTATAAGGATTACAAGGCTCATTGAGACTTCTCTGGGTACCAGTGATGGATTGCTCCTTCATTCAGTGAACCTTTCGCCTGATGTTTTCCCTGTGAGAGGAGTTTCATCCCTATCAGTGAGGTTTCAGTGGTAAAGACACTTGTGCCCAACAGCCTTATCACCTCTGCTGAGTCTGCTTTTCATCAAGAACTGCAAAATGAACAGCCCCTGGGGTTTTCTATAAACACCAAATGTACTAATGAGAAATGTCTTTTGGCCTGGCTACAGGGTGAGCCAGGGACTAAAACACATAGCACTTTCTGCCAGGCTTCTATTCTGCTTTCAATTACTATTTCTCCTTAGGTTGGAGTCCTTAAGGTGTGTACCCTGGGGACAGGTGGGGAGGGGGCTGGATTTTTACCTGCAAAGGAGGTAAGTACAATGTAGTTCCTTCAAATAGGTTACAGGTATCTTTGTTCCTCACTTCTCTAGATGCGATTCAATTTTGTCTGTACATCTAAATGCATAAGGAACACAACTCAACACACCCCTCCCCGAATAAAAAGGAAAGGGGGAAAAGTTGCTTGACAAAGTTCTGGTGCAATGTGAAAAATAATTAGGATGTGATTAAGGAAGAGGAAACAGAAGGATAAGCATTATGACATGAGCTAACCCCAAACAACCATGGGAAAGTAAGTGCATCAGAAAAGAGAGTTCCCAGCAGTCTCTTCTGTGGGGGAAGGCTGTTCTTAAAGGAGTCTGGAAAGTGTGGGGCGTAAGGGCCTGATCTCCAGAGCAAAACACAAGTTCTGCTTCTTGCCGTGAGTGCCGCTGGGCAATTTCCTCTACTTCTGTAACAGTTCTCTTGAACAAGAAAGAGTGGGGAGAGAAAGGAGAAAGGGGTGGAGGGAAGGATGGATAGAGGGGAGGAGGAAAGGAGGGAGGAGGGAGGAGAGAGGAAGGAAGGAGGGGAAAAGGGAGGGGGACAGGTTCTGAGAGTATGAAGTTCAGCGTAGGAATTTTAGGGGAACATGATCCATCCAACTTCTAGCGCTTGCATAGGTAAAAACTGTACATCCCCAAAGATAAAAGAACAACAAAAACAAACCAAAAGTCATTTAAAAGCCCAAACTGGGAGATAGATTTGAACAAATTCTGTTAATTATTCATAATCATGAAGTTATTAAAGACAACATAACTGGCGGGTTCACTCTCTGCAGGAAACACTATCATTTGTGTGAAGGAGAAGCGTTTGTAACATGTGACTCAACCCTGGCCTTCCTCTGCTACTGTGAAGGTGTATGCACGTTTGGTTTTTCATTGTTTTGTTTTGTTTTCTGGAGTCTAAGAGTTCTAAAGCAAGCCCATAAAGCATACAGTGGGTAGTGCCACACTATGTGACCATGGCATGAACTTGCATTTGTAACAGACTGCATACATCAAGGCTTGAGTGCCATCGATACTCCTATAACATTGCCACAAAAACTGTGGAGCAAGGATGAAGTGTTGTGTAGCTAACACGCGTGACAACAACAGGTGTCCTCAGCTGCTGATAGGGTGGTTGGGGAGCACTGCTTGCTTCAGAGGCATGAGCTAGGAGGGGACTGTGTATGTCACTTATCTCATTGCGACAACAACATACCAGACAAGAAGCAGCTTAATGGATAGGGTTTGCTGTGGCTTATAGTTCAGTGAGATACAGTTCATCCTGATGGAGAGCATTGAGTCTGCAGAGGAGAAGCAGAGAGACAGAGAGAGAGACAGAGAGAGAGCGACAGAGAGAGAGATGGATGATGATGCTTAGCTCACTTTCTTATTTTTATAGACAACCCAGGACCACAGCCCATGGAAAGGACTTCCAGTTTAGATGTCACATCCCCTCCTTCAATCAAAACCAGTCTAGAAACCTCACCCCCAGACTTGCCCAAGGCTTGTTTCCATGGTGACTGAGTTTCATCAAGATTAACCATTACGTTGTTAAAATTGACTTGGAACTGAACTTTGACCCTTCTCGTTGGAAATCCAACACTGAATGATCCTAGGAACATTGAAGCATATTATTTTAAGAAAGATTTTTTGTATTATTAAAAGGGTTATCTATAAATAGAATTTTGTAATATATGAAGGAAAATAAGGCCTTCTTCTACAGGCTCAACCTATGGCGCTCTCTCTCTCTCTCCATATATATATATATGTCTTGTTGGCTATAGCAAAGAACCAAGAGAGGCAGCTATGAATCCCCTGCAGATATTTTGAGTGCTCACTCTCACTTTTTCTTGACTTTGGGAAATAGCTTTCACTCCATCAAAGAGAAAAGTAACCTTGACCCATTAAAATTGGATAGTCATTTTACTTTTGAATGTAAATAAAGATCAGAGATATTTCATTAGAATTTTCACCACTGGGCTCCTTCTCAATCTGAATTATTTCTCTGATTGGTTTCTTGGCAAGCTCAAGGCCTGGGTGCCGTCCTTGGCACACTCCTGAAAGATGGGTACTGTCCTTTCTGGAGGACACTAGCCACCTGGACAGTGATTATTCTGTGGGTGGCGGTTACTGGGACACACCTTTGGGGTGTCTGAGAAAGAATTTACTGTCACAACCGATTGTACAGGACGTTGTTTCTCTACAGCACTGCTATATCGGATCCATAGACAAGTCATTAAGCAGCAGTGGGCAGAACTAAAGATCAAGTACAGAGATGATTGAAAGATTCTCCCTTAGCATAAGAAACAACAGCTGTGACTGCTACTAACAGGTCTGTCTTCTAAGAAAAAAAAATGTACACACATGCATGTGTTTAGACATGTGACTGACTGCTAATGGTGATCTGGTCAGAAACAAAGAAAATGAATGATAAATGAACTTATACAGTCATTTCTCGATCCATTTGAATTTAGATCAATCATTTATCTATCTAGCTAGCTATTTATATCTGCTTATTTGTATTTATTTCAATTTGGGTGTGAGTCTGGCTTTCTCTACGTAGTCCAGGCTGGCACTGAACCCACACATCTCCTGTCTCAACATTCACTTTCCTTGGATTACAGGTGTGTATCACAATGTCTAGCTCTAAATCTATAATGTTAGATTTATTCTTTTTTTATTATCCATGGGTGTGTGGCATTAGTGTACCTATGTATACAGGTGTGTGTGTGTGTGTGTGTAGGCCTTAGAGCACTGAGCATCCTTCTCTATTATTCTTGACCTTATTCTATTGCAACAGGGTTTTGCAGTACTCTGGAGCTAACCCCAGCCATCCTCTTGTTTCTGTCCCCACACTGCTGAGATTACAGGCACTCATTTATACCTAGATGTTTTTTCAATGTAGGCATTGGAGATATGAAAAATAATCATGCTTGTACGCCAAGCTCAGACCCACTGAGCCATCTTCAAAGACCTAAATTTACTTTTATTTTTTCATTTAGCCAAAGCTTTGGAAAGCTGGCTCAGCAATTAAGAGCACTTGTTGTTCTTCCCAAGGCCTATAGTTTGGTTCCCAGCACCTATGCTAGGTGGCATACAACTGAATGTAACGCCAACTACAAAATATCTTACATCCCTAGACTCTGTGTGCACTGTTCTCAAAAACACAAACTCCCTTATTGATCGGCACACACATACATAATTTTTAATAATATTTAAAGCCCAGAAAGAATACATTTCAGTCTTCAGTGGAAAACACCAGATCAAATAAAAGCCTTGCCACTTTTATGAAATAATCCCACAATTTCATAATGTAATGAACACATATCAAAACTTCATTTTTAAATTTAAATAAGAAATATACATACAAGTAGGTAATGTGTCTTTAAATAAAGATAAATTATAGCTAAATATCTTATTAAGTGAATTTAATTTTAAAGTAAAGAAATAGAACTAGAGATGATTGTTATTTTGTGTTCATTTTTGAGACAGAGTCTTACTACATAGCCAAGGCTGACCTAGACCAGATAACCTTTAAACTCACAGAGACCTGCCTGCTTATGTCCCCCTAAGTGCTAGAATTAAAAGCATGTGCCACCTAGCCCAGAAATCATAATTATTTTAACAAAAAGGAAATAGTGATGGGAAAGAGATCCAATGATGTTATTATTACAGATTATCTTTGCATATTTTAAGATGTTAAACAAATGGAATTATATATATATATTTTGCTCATTTCTTTTTGTTGTTGTTGTTTTGTTTTGTTTTGGAGACAGGGTTTCTCTGTGTAGATTTGTTGCCTATCCTGGATCTCGCTCTGTAGACCAGGCTGGCCTTGAACTCACAGAGATCCACCAGGTTCTGCCTACTGAGTGTGGGATCAAAGGCATGCTCCATCACCACCCAGCTTTTGCTCATTGCTTTCAGTCAAAACATCAGCGTGATGCCAATTTCCATTGCTGCATCTAGTAATAGTGTGATCTGACTTTATGTAGCATTTTCTTCTTTACCTGCTAATTAGTTTATTTGTTCTACACTTTATAGATCATAAGGTTATTTTCTCTTTTCATGATTATTTAAAAAGAATTCTAAAAAAAAAAGGAATCACTGTGTGTGGAGTTTTGCACAAATGTATATATTTTTGTGTTGTATTTGCCTACATTGGAAGCTATATCTGATGTAAAATACACCGGCACAATTTTGGTAGAAAAGGCCAGTCTTCCTCAATCAATGTATTAGAGATCTGTTTGTTTTATCTTTTTAATAAACTTAAAGAATGAAGATAGAATCATGTTCATAGGCAAGTTTACAGTCTTTTACTCATTAATTAGAGTTTAAAAAATGGACAAAAGATTAAAAAATGTTTTAAGGGATAAAACATAAGCTATGTTTTCACTAATTCCAAAGAAAATTCAATGAATGAAATAAACAGTAATGGGCGAAAGTTATTAAGGAAAAAATAAAATGCAATGTTAAGAATCAACAAAGTAAGAAGTTCACAGAACTAATCAAGAAAGAAGAGAGAGGTCCCTAAATCAGGAAGGAAGATGGAGTCCTCACTACAGACCCTACATTCAGTATACAACATTTCTGCACTGCTTTCAGACTCCAGGACAGCCAAGTGATCAACATGCTGTAAAGTTGTTTTTAAAAGGAACAGCTTACCAAAGAAGATGCAGGGAAACAAAAACTGTGAAGAATCTTAAATCTCCTCCTTGCTACTAATGCTAGGAACATCAAAACAGCATGTGGACAAAAAGGTGCTTTCATGATTCCTTCTCCACTTAACTTTGTAAAATGATAGGTGTGTATGCCTCACCTTTTCCCCTTTTTATTTTCTGTTTTTTTCCCCCTTGTTTCTAGTCACTAGCACAAGATCTGAGTCAAAAGTCCTCCAACACCATCGCTTTAAACCAACTTGAATTATATGTGGTCAATGATATTTAGACATAGTCATTCATAATAGTTGCTACCGTATAATAAACTATATTTCATAAATCTAGAGCCTTACAAAACTAACTGTATTAATAAATACTGTTTCCCCAAAAATATGATATAATAAAGACAAATCTCTGTATAGGTCCCACACATATTGTTCATGTGGAAGAAAATATTGTTTTTACAACTTCTTTTTTTATCTAAAAGTTTGTACTTTCATCAGAAAATTTTGAATTTCCAAGCTCACAAGTCAAAAAAATAGGTCTTATGCTGGAGAGATAGCTCAGCAGTTAAGAGCACTGGCTGTTCTTCTGGAGGAGCTGAGTTCAATTCCCAGCACCCACATGGCAGTTCACAACTGTCGAAAATTCCTATTCCAGGAGATAAGACACCCTCATTCAGACATGAATGCAGACAAAACACCAATACACATAAAATATAAAATAAAAATACAGGTCTTTCTCTTCTATTTCACTGAGATTTGTCAACACATGTCTCTGTAAGTGCATATGACAAGTACTTGATTCCATGTCACTGAATCCAGAATCTTCCACACACTGTGGTGTGGGCAACTTGAGGATCAAATGGTGATATCCAATGCATCCATGGTACTTTTCTCATCTTCTTTGTGTGAGTCTTGGGAGAGACCTATTTTTATGAATAAATGTACCATATCTATGTCTCACAGTGTGTCATCAGAGAGGTGGCTAATGGAGAAAGATAAGAACATGCACTTAAAAGCCCTGGCCATGCACAGGTAAATTACCCCTGTTATCACTTGGCCCTTGAAAAACCTTACCTTCAGACAAGGTATTTTTGCCATATTCATGACATACATATAATTTCAATGTCTGTGGCCATTACTAGGAACTGTTACAATGCTCAAGGGGTTATAATTTTGAAGAAAGGTTTAAAATACAAATATAGTCTTTGATCTTTAATGAGTAAGTGATTTTAATACAGCAAGAACCTCTAAAATTTAGAAGCTTTTAGTTCCACATATAATTACAATGCAGACTTGCACACATTAGCTTACTAATTCTTGATATGATATATCAAAATCATAGTGACATAATAATGTGTATGTATACTTACTTTAGAAAGTGATCATTTTGGTGTTTTTAAAAGGTTATTGCCAGTGTCAATCTCTATGGCCTTGTATAAAACTTCAATATTAGTGTTCAAGTGAACACTTTATTTTTTTTATGTCATGAGAACTCTTTATGAATTGCAGTATTACAGTATTTTCAATATGCATGGTGAGTGGTTACAACTTTCCTTTCAGATGCTCATCATTTTTCTTGTGATGCCCTTAGCATAATCTTGGCAGTCGACAAGTCTTCCAGGTGCACCTGCAGAGTGCAGATGGCACTCAGTTCCTCTGCTCAGGCTTGGCTCAGTTCTCGGCATGCCACCATCCTGCCCTGGGAGTGGAGCGCCAGGTGTTTCACAGGCTCTGCATTCCACAATCTCTTCATGCTCTTTGCTTCTAAACTTGCAGGGAAGTACTCCTTGCTAACCTTTTAATGATAATATTGGGTTTATTTTTCAGATTAATTATGTGACCAGAGAAAAGTTAGTGAATGTTGATAACTTAAAGGGTGGAATATTGTTCAAAAGATATCACTAGCAAGAGTAGGGATGGAGAGAAGCAAAACATTTCACTCCATACTTAAGAGGTTTACAAATGTTATAAAGCAAAAATATACCAAAGGAAAAGAATGATTTCCTATTTCCTATTCTCAGAGTTTTTCTTACAAGGTAATTTCTTCCCAAGAATAATGTTACTACTAAAAAAAATGAAAACAGATACATAAGTGTTCATTCTACATAGTGGAGATATGGATTGTAAGTAATAAGCAATCTCACCTTAAGCACTACAAGAAAATTAAAGTTGTTTATAAATATTTATGTACTATATGACTGTGCTAGTTAGCTTTGACTGTCAACTTGAAATAGTTTAGAGTCACCTGAGAAGGGAGTCACTTAGAGGGACTGTCCAGATCACATTGCCCTGTGGGCACATCTGGGGGTGCCCAGTTCACTATGAGTGGCACCTTTCTCTGGGCAAATGTAGTCTTGGGCCATGTAAGACAGGTGGATAAGTATGAGCTGAATGGGCCATCAAGCAGCATTCTTGCATGGTTTCTGCTTCCAATTAATGTTTGAGTGCCTACCCTGACTTCCCTCAACAATGTCTTGTGACCCATAAAGTGAAATAATTGCTTCCCTCCCTCAAGTTGCTTTCAGTCAGACTGTTTTATCACAGCAGCAGAAAGGAAACTGGTACCATTACTGATCTCTAAACTACCACACTCAACATTTTCATAATGTCCTGCACTGGTAGTAGTTTTAAATAAACAAAATTATTCTATAAAGTATAGAATGCATTTCAAAATGTGCTTTTGAATTTCATCAATTTTCTAAGGTATCAACATTGTTGCAATGTATCATTTAAACATTCTAAATAATATTAGTAATTTGAATGAAGTTGGGTGTTGTTTTTTTTTTTTGGTACATCTTAATTGTATTAACATTAAGTTAGGAAAATGTGTCCAATAAGAATACTCAAATCCATTGGCTCACCAACTTAATAGAATAGAATACTATGACAATAACAACATAATGTAGCAATATGGAAATATAATTATTAAACAATATTTCAAAAACAAAACTAGCTCTCTGTTCTGATGTTCTGATTACACCAGTGTAAATTTATTAAATAAAATATGGATAGAGTAGTTCAGGGGCTTGAGAGATGGCTCCAAAGTCAAGAGCACTTGATGCTCTTCCGGAGAATCCCGATCAGGTTCTCAACACCTCTGTCTGTCAGACAGCTCAGAACCACCTGAGATTCTAACTCCATGGAATATGACACCCTTTCTGACCTCTATGCACATGGGCACAGACATGATATGTGTACATCTATGTGTGCGAATACGCACACGCACAGAGACATAAATAAAAACGAAATTGACATAGTTCAAGGCCCAGGAAGAATGATTTTTGATTTTTTCTATTTTCCCTGTTTTTAATTATTTTTATAAGCAAAGCTGGAGATTATTGAGGAGAAACCTGTGATTTATTCTCATTTACATTTCTTTTTGCATTTCTTCCATGGCATGTGGTTTTGTTCAATCACTTCTGGGTAACTTTGTGTAACACCTCTTTTTTTCTTTGTGTGACTCCTCTTCGGGCTTAGCTGTTGGAGTCTTCAGGCTATGCATGGGAGGGGTCTTACTGTAGTAAATCTGACTCAGACCTCTATAGGTAGTCAGCATATTTAGGATGTTTTTATTCATATGGATGTAGTCAATGACCAGAGAATCTACATCCTAACTCCTCAATTCAGCATTCCTCCTTTTTGCATTTTTAAGTTTATGAAGCAAAGAATCTTTATGTCTTTGGGGACACCCAAACTCTGTGACTAGTTCCACTCTTTGGACTGGACACACTGAGGAGACTGAGACACAAGGACCAGGAGTTCAAGGCCACCCTGAGCTATACAGTGAAACTGGTGAGAAAGGAAGAACAACCTCCAGGCAGGTTTAATGTGGGGCCCCTGAAAGGAAGCAGTTTTCACCTGGCCAAAAGCTAAACACATCATTGGCTCAGTCAAATTTTTTTTTCCTGGACCAAGGCCAGGGATGCCAAAAGTGTTTAAGTCCAAATGTCTTTGTTCCTGCCATGGCCAGATGCCAGGGATGCTGAATGGGAGGTCTGAGTATCTCTCTTTCCCTGTATGATCACCGCTGCCTGGGAACTATACACAAAGACATGACTGAAACCGAGAAACTCCTAGATTTTGTTCACAAGGCCAACCGGAGAACCAGCTTATAGCTTCTATTCCTCTACGCAGTAAAACCTTATAAACTCCCCAGTGGGAACCCTTGGGTAAAGTATTTCTAATGACTCTCTTCTGCTATCCAGCACCTGTTCCTTCCTTCTCTCAAGCTTCAACTATAATCCTATAACACAATAAAATTTCCTTCTAAAACCCACCCCGCTGTGGCCACAGACTTTATTATTCAAATTTGACCTGGGGGCAACTTTGGTAGTTATTGATTTTCCAAGACTGTAGCCCACCTGAGGCTAGATAGCCTCTTTTTCTCTTAAGGACACACCTTCTTTCCCTGATCAAAACCTTGGCCAAATATGACAGAGGTTTATATTGGGTATGCAAATCTTAGAAAACAGGAGAATGTATCCCCTGGTGTCAGGTGTATAAGTATCATCCCACTTTAATAATGATGCTGGTTACCCATTGTGCTTCTGTCAACACATCAAGGCCCTCTGGTTTTGAAAGACAGCTGTCCTCATCACAGCAACTTTTGAGTTTAAGAATGGAGAGAGAGAGAGAGGGAGAGAGAGAGAGAGAGAGAGAGAGAGAGAGCTAGAGAGAGAAAATCCAACTAGTTAGGTATAGTGACACAGCCTGTAATCCCAGCACTTACTAGACAGAGGCTGGGGGGATCAGAAGTTCAAGATCATCTTTAGCTACATAACAAGTTCAAGACCAGAATAAACTATATGGGATTTGGTTAAAGAAAGAGAGAGAGACAGAGAGAGATGGAGGGAGGGAAGAAAAGAGGGAGGGAGGGAGGAAAGGAGCGAGGGAGGGAGGGAGGGAGGGAAGGAGGGAGGGAGGGAGGGAAGGGTGGAAAGGAAGTGGGTAAGGGGGTAAGGGACGGAGGAAGTAAGTAGGAAAACAAAAGGCAAAGTAGAAGGGGAGGAAATTTTAACATAATGCTGGTGCTTTTGTACTGAGAATATGGTAAGGCACAAAAGAACAGTTCCAAGAAGGAATCCAGTGTGCAGCCAACTAAGAGAAAAATCCTGTAATGTTGAGGTCTCTGAGTGTGTGTTATAGCAACAGTACCTAAAACAAAACAATGTGGCAATTTAAAGCATAAAGTAAGGTTGGGTTCAAATGAAACTTCTCTTCACATAAAGAAATTAGAATGCAATTTCTTTATTTGAAGGGATAGTTAAGTCTTACAGCAGCTCTCTTAAGTGTGAGTGACTAGGGCAAGGTTTGTGGAGACTCAATGAGGCAGGTTTTATTCTTCAGAGTATGTTTCAGATGCCTGTTGTCAGAATAGGGTGGTCTCTAGCCACCATGAGAAGGCATCTGCCTACACCAGAAGGTATTTATATCCTGTACAGAGAGGCATCCAAGTCAAATCTAATTCCAATCTCTGGGAATGTGTCTCTTTGTACTGGGTGAGGTAGGGCTGTACCTTGGTTCGTGTTCCTGAGTAATGATGAAGACAGAGGAGCAGGCCCTGACAGTGTCTTGGATTGTAGACTTCAGTCCTTGTCTCCTAAAGGCACAAGTGACTAGAGTAGTTAATACCTCTCTTCCTAGGTGCTCAGAGTCATGAGATCTTTATTAAATTAAATTAAATATGAGAAATTATTAAATTTCTATTGTTCTGCTTGGAACAACATAATCTGAACTTTCCTATCTGCGTGTTTGCAGTCTGTCTACACCCTGGCTGATTAGCATGCTCCTTCTCTGCTTCACTACAGAAAAGCTTACGTTTAATTCTGGGAAAGTACTGTCTTGGTCGTTATAGCTTGTATATATCCTGGCCATTGTCAGGTTGGTCGTCATGCTGTCCGCTTTTCCAATTTCTCCTAATGACTAGAGAAACTGACAGAGACCAGTTGATTAAAACAAACACCTAGCAAAAGCTGATCTTAGTAATTAAAACAAAAAAGTCTTTTAATTATACTGAGACTAATCACACCCTTACCTGTGTGTGTGTGTGTGTGTGTGTGTGTGTGTCATCCTCCACGAGCCTTTATTGCATACTGCAGCCTTATACTTTCATCCTTAGCTGTTAGTTTCCACCTTGGAACAAATCATCATTTTAGAACAAAACTAACCTATCATATAAAATTCTTTCTCACCCAAAGACATCCCCTTTCCTTGTCAGCTTTTCACTGGACGTGTGTTCCCATACCTATTGTATTCTGTATCTCAGTTTCCTACTTGGTGGTATTTCTGACTCATGTTTTTCCATAAAGAAATTCTTAAATGTAGGAAAGAATAACTTTTTCTTAAGAAAATAGACTAAATCCTGCCAGGTGTGGTACTGTAGCCCTGTAAACCTCAGCACAGGCAGGGGGAGGCAAGAGCATCCTACATAGTGATTTCAGGCTAGACTGGCCTAAATAAGATCCTGCCTCCAAAAAGTAAGCAATAATAGTGAAAACAATAATATTATTAAACACTTCAATTTTCATGGAAAACCAAGAAGCTGATTTTGAAACAGAAAAATAAGGACATTTTAGCTTTGACTTCTAACAGTTCTAAATAAAACCACAGGCAAAGTATAAGAACAATTTGGAAGATGTGTTAATTCTCTTACCAATAAATTTAAATTGAAACCTACTGGTAAGGAATTTGTGAGCACGTTCATGTCTAAAATCCAATGTGGTACCAGAAAATACCACACAAACATAAATATCAATGTAGACAGTGAGTAAATACCCCAAACCATACACAAATATAGGCCCAAGCCCAAAGATTTTGTGGTTTTAATTCAGATTTGTCATTTGTTACTTTTCAAAAAGTTGGGCTACTGAAGAGAGTGCTTCCTACAGTGCATAGAATGGCCCCGAATAGCACATTTTTTACTTCCAAAATGTGACTCGTAACAGAAGAATGATAGAAAACTTTCATCTTAATTAGGAAGTTAACCAAATTGTCACCAAGAAGGAGGAAGTAAAAACAAAAATAAGCCAAAGCTGAGTCCTATTCACACACTAAATATTTCTGTTTTTAAGGGCTAATCTCAGGGAGGGAGATGCACTTACCACTGGCAACTGACCTTACAATGCCATTTTTATGCTACATTTTTGTGAAAAAAATATATAATAAAGTTAAGCTAAATTCATGTATTTGTCTGAAGAAGTTAGATGATTGATAGATAGATAGATAGATAGATAGATAGATAGATAGACAGACAGATGGAATCCCAGAATACCCATACTGATAGAGTGCCCTTCTAAGACTAGACAGAGCTGACATAGCCTGTACCTACACCCGAAATATTCACACTGTGTTTCCTACCTAGACTAGACACCCCAGCCTGTTCTATACTGGCTCCAGGCATTTCTGGGTAGCTTCTGAAGATGTCACCAGGATCCCATGCTAGATTTTTCTTGGCTTCTTGGTCCACTGAAATGATTCAACTGAGAGGCAGAAGACAGGTAGAGTAGAGTTCATTATCAAGTGACATGAAACACTCTCAAGGGTATGGAGTAGACCGCATCCAAAGGGATAATTGCAGCTATCTACATTTTAGGTAGGCTTTCTATTTCTAACATCTCTAGAACAGACAGTTTCTTCTGAAGGGGTTTGGACACAGTGTGGGAGATTCTCCATATTTAGGCGGGATGACCTCCTTGAATCCCATGCAGTCTCTGGCCAGAAAGCACCACTGAAGAAGGACAAGCAGCATGCACACCAAACAGAGTTACATCAGAAGCCCAGGCCACAGGTCAGGCCACACCTTCTGCAGCCCTATGTAGAATATCAAAGAGCTGACATGCTACTGACTGTGGCCCAGCAGACATAACGCACCTCATCATTCCTTCCCACGCCATCTAGGGATCAGAAGCAACTTCACTATAAGCATGAACCACTGAGTGCTGATTAAGCAATCACAGCAGTGGAAACTTCTGTGTCCCAGGGGACTGAACTGTCTTTGGGACCCTGCTGTCTGTCATGTTAATAAATCTCTTAAATCTCTTTCCAAAAACCCAATCCAACTCAGGCCTTCCAAAGAGCTAGGAAGACATGCCCAAATCCAGGACACTTTCACAAACAATCCCCATGCAGGCCACCAACGAAGACCACAGCAGCAGAAGGAGAGTCCACCAGTGCTGCTGGCTGGGGCAGCCTAGGAATAACGCTTTTCAGTGATCTTTACTCAGGTGAAGCCAGGATTCTTTTGTTTTGTTTTGTTTGTCGAGACAGGATTTCTCTGTGTAGCCCTGGCTGTCCTGGAACTCCCTTTATAGACCAGGCTGGCCTCCAACTCACAGAGATCCCGAGTGCTGGGATTAAAGGTGTGTGTCACCGTGCCTGGCTGAAACCAGGACTATTGACTTGGGGTACAGAAGAATTTTAGAGGGCATCAGTATGAAGCAAAGTTGGAAACCCACTCAAAAATGTTTTTAAACATGGGCATCAAGAGGAGAAAGACTCAGAGAACATTACTGTATACTCCATGATGGGCATAGTTCCTCTTCGACATCAAAAGAAGGAGAAAGAGGCAGAGAACATTGGAGTATACCTTAGGATGGCCATAGCTCCTCTTGTAGAGAATGTCTCCTCTGTTCATCTTAGTATAAATTATTTAGTGTCTTAGAATTCATTATGCTAATATTCCAATTTTATAAACCAACTACTACTGTTCAATTCCGTCCAAAGCCTTCTTATCATTGCCTACATTCAGCAGTGCAGAGGTGAGAAGTGACCAGCTTGTAACCATAACAGTGCATATAATCAGAAGTGTGTTCTTTAAGAAAAACTAACTCTCCTCCAGTACCCCTGATTTCAGTAATAATCTCATGTTTGGATGCTGTTCATGGTAGTTAAACTACAATAAAGTAGTGCAGGCAATACACACAACTTAAAATTCAATTTGACTTACCAACTTGGGAAGCTTCAGTCTGGCCTCTTTCTTGCTCACTTTGGCAACTCCTCAACTTTCATTGTATCATTTAAAACTCAAACAGGAGAAAAAAGAAGCTATACATGTCAGGCATGACTTTATCAAAATTAAGCTGAAAGCCCATCTGTCTTATTGAATTTGTCACATTTTATAGGTAGTTGAGTTTCTTTCCTAATAATCAATCTCTCCAAAGGATGACAGGAATTACTTCATCTCATAATCAAATCACTTCTGCTAGTTTTTTTTTTTTTCCTGTATGTCAGCCTCTCTCCCAAAACTTCACTGCTTATACAGAGTTCTGAACTTTTATTTCAAAGATTCAGTGTATACGTCCCTAGAGGTACTCAAACAGTCCATCATATTATCTTGGCCCTGTGTGTGTGTGTGTGTGTGTGTGTGTGTGTAATGTACATCCATGCATATGAATGTTTGCATGTGGATGAGTATACTTGAGTATGTGGAGGTCCAAAATTGAAGTCAGGCTTCTTCCTTGGCCATATTCCATGTTATATACTGAGGCAGGATCTTTCACTGAACCCTCATCTCATCAATTCTGATTATATAGTCATCTTGTCTGAGGGATCCCCTGGTTTCTGAGTGCTGGGATTACAGGTAGCCGCCATCTCTGCCCAGATGTTATGTGGTTCTGATGTTCCAAACTCCTGTCCTGAACATTATACTGATGTGGGATGTTATGTATGTTAAATGTGTTGCTCTGTTTGGTTAATAAATAAAACACTGATTGGCCAGTAGCCAGGCAGGAAGTATAGGTGGGACAAGGAGAGAGGAGAATTCTGGGAAGTGGAAGGCTGAGGAGAGAGACGCTGCCAGCCACTGCCATGAGAAGCGAGATGTAAGGTTCTGGTGAGCCATGAGCCACGTGGCAACTTATAGACTAATAGAAATAAGTTAATTTAAGATATAAGAACGAGATAACAAGAAGCCTGCTGCAGCCATACAGTTTGTAAACAATATAAGTCTCTGTGTGTTTACTCGGTTGGGGAATCACAGGTGAGAGAGATTTGTCCTGACCGTGGGCCAGGCAGGACTGGAGAAAACTTCAGCTACATTGTACAGTGCTTTAATCAGTTTCCTGTTGCTGTAACTACAACCAAGACAACTTATAAAAGGAAGTGTTTAATTTGAGCTTATGGTTTCAGAGAGCTAGCGTTCATTATGGTGGAGCAAAGGCATGCAGGAGGAACAGCTCTGAGCTCACATCTTGATCCTCCAGCAGGAGGCAGGAAGAGAGAACAGACTCTAGGAATGACCCAAGTCTTCTGAAATCTCAAATCCCACTCTCCTCCAAGAAACTCCTCCAAGAAGGCCACACCTCCTAATCATTCCCAAATAGTCCCACCAACTGGGGACCAAATATTCAAGCATAAACCTATGGGGGCTGTTCTCATTCAAACCACCACATCTAACAAGGGTTTCAATCACTTCACGCATCTCTACAACACAATCTGTGTATCTCTACTCACACCTAGTTCCATCACATCTCACCCTGACTATAAAATGGATCTGTCACCCACACAGATCACTGCCCATTTCATCCCTCTTCATAGGGGAATCAGAGAACATTTTCTAAGCACAGGTGGTCTGGATTCCTACTATCGTTCTCTCCATTTGTCCCTTACATATAGACACCCCACCGCTTACCCAATCTCTTCCACCTCTCTACAGCTTCTTGTCCTGGCCCTCTGCCATTGATTTTGGGACTTTGCTTACTGTCGCTTCGGTATAGCGTGGGGCAACCTGTCACTGGATTCTTCTGTCGACCTACTCAGCATCACACTTGTTCCTGTCACTCAGTCTCAGAGTTTCTCTCGTGCTTCTTACCCCTGGAGGTTGCTGGGGACCCAGAACAGATCAGATTCACCACTGTGCCTCCTTCTCTTCACATGTGTCACTAGTTTATATTTGTGTAATCTTATTAGTGCCCCCAGTAGTTTCTGACCTACTCCCAAGTCGAGTTGTTGTATCCTCAGCGCTATGCAGAGTTCTACTGCTAAAGTAAGCTCTCAATAAATGAATGACTAAATATTTTTAAAAAGAGTTTGTTTTTCTTGCCTCTTTTTCTTTCACTTAAAAGTAATAGCGATAATCTTATTTACCTAACAGCTAATTTTAAATACCACCTTGGCCATACTTAAAATAGTAGCTATTGACACTGTTCTGTGACTCGGTCGAGTACTGCACTTGATACCTGTTAGTAACAGAGATATGAAAGAAAACTTTTGCAATAGCAACATCTTTGTCTTTGGTTACCGTATCTCACTTATATGGGGGAAGCCGTGCAGAAGATCAGGAATAGCCACTTTGCATCTTAGGTTCTAAGCATTCTTTGGAGCCCAGTTTGTTCCAGATAGCATGATCAAGACACAAGACAAAGTAAACGCAGTCCCTTCTTGCCAGTAGTTCCCTTTGTACACAAATTCACACCAAACCCATGACACTGACAACTTCTTCCTGCATGTGTTGTGACACACTACAGCATGTAAGACATGGGTTCTTTTTCTTCAGATATAGTCTGTCTCATTCACATCCGGGTTTTGCAAAGAGCCTCATAATGTTTGTTTTATCACGGGAGGAAGTTTTTTCAAAGTAGCTACCCTAAATACTGATTATGTGTGCTTTGAATAAACTGGGATATTTGGGTTGTTTGTTTGTTAGTGATCTTAAAATAGGATTCCACTATTACTTTCTTTTGTATCAATAGGTCCCTAGATAGCACACAATGTGCTCAGCTGTGCTGAGTTCCATGCACAGAAGAAAAATGTGCCACACACTCCTCAGCTCAGGTCCCCACTCCATAACCACACAAGCCCAGGAGACCTAGAAATACTAGGAAATTGGCAACTCCACTTTAGAAAGAGGTAGTAGGAAGAACCTCAATTGGTGATGCGAGTGTGATTAGATAAAGAATTTTCTGTCTGCGAATAAAATCCTCCACTGAGAGATCTATTTTCAGCTTTAAAATGGGGGAATAATTCACGCCTTACTCAAAGGTTTTCATTAGCATTGGAGACGTGATGATATTAAAAAGATGTTTTAAAAGGAGAAGGTGTAGATGGTGTGAGCGTGAGGATGGGTAGCACGTGGTGCTTGTTTTCTCCAAGCATTCACTCAGAACCTTTTAGGAAAGTGGCAGTTTAGAGGGACTTTATTTTCAAAGCCGATAAAAAAAAGTGAGAAAAGGCTTGCGTGATTATGTTTTCTTTTTTAATATAACATTTCTTGAGCTATTTTCAAGTCACAAAATTGAAGAACCATGATAACAGCTGGTGGTGGGCAGAATTAGTGTACTTAATTAAAAATGAGATGTGGAGACTGGCAGCTTTGGTTTCCAATATACCCATCCTACCCACAGTGGGCAGTTCTGATTCTACTGAGTCCAATCAGCAGTTCAGTGCACAGAAGGCTACCACAAGCAGGTCCTCTGCAGGGGGTGACAGCATCTACAGGTGTCCAGGAAAATGAACAAAGAACTGTACTTATTTGTATGACAATTGCTTTTTAATTATTTAAATTGTGTTAATTTTAAAAATATGTGCTGGTTTTTATAGGGAGAACATTAATGAGAGCAGAGAAAATGCATGGCATTTACCCATCAAGCTAAAACACTGCACCACATCACTGTCGCATGCTATTGCAGGGGCTGAGGTGACCAGGTGACAGCTCAGACAGTAAACTGCTTGCCATTCAAGCATGAGCAACTAAGTTTGAATCCTCAGCACAACACAAAAAGCTAGGCACAGTGGGGTATGCCTGTAACCCTGGAGCTGGGAATAAAGAAACTGCAGGCTCACTTGGGTTTGTGAGTTAGTTGCACTCACCAATTCAGTGAGCTCCAGATTCAGTGAGAAACCTTGTCTCCAAAACAAGTTGGAGAGTGATAGAGAAAGACACCTGACTTTGACCTCTGGTCTCCATGTGCAGTGTGCACATGCAAGCTTCTATACGTGTACACACATACACAGTACACATACATGAACATGCAAATGTGTATGTACACACATGTCATAAAACATTGTTATACTTTTTGTTATTATGTGTGATTCTGTTATATATTGAGTTTGAGAAGCAATATTAGATTTAGAGCTGAATTTACAGCTAAAGTCATTGTCAAAGTCATATCAAAAAAAAAGATTTTTATCTAACATGTTTCAAAAAGCTGTGTATAATGTTTAAGTACATAATTGTGATATTTTCAACTACCCACTCTGTGAAGATATTTTTAACTTGAGGTTTTTTTTTATTTTATTTATTTATTTATTTTATGCATATGCATGATTTATCTACAGGTATGTGCTGTAGGATGGCATTCTGTATGCTATGAATATGTGTTTTCTGATTGGTTGATAAATAAAATGCTAATTGGCCAGTAGCCATGTAGGAAGTAAAGGTAGGATGAGCAGATAAGGAGAATTCTGGGAAGAGGAAAGCTGAGTCAGGAGTCATCAGCCAGAAACAGAGGAAGCAAGATGACAAGGCAGAACTGAGAAAAGGTACCAAGCCATGTGACTAAACATAGATAAGAATTATGGGTTAATTTAAGTGTAAGAGCTAGTCAGTAATAAGCCTGAGCTAATGGCCAAGCAGTTATAATTAATATAAGCTTTGTGAGTGATTATTTTATGAGCAGGCTATGGGACTATGGGGCCCTGGCTGGACCAAAGAAACATTTTGACTACATGTATGTCTGTGCACCATGTACATGCCTGGTACCCTTGCAGGCCAAAAGAAGGCATCAGATTTCCTGGGACTAGAGTTATAGGTGTTTGTGAGCTGACATGTGGGTGCTTGTACCAAATCTGGGTCCCCTAGAAAAGCACCCAGTGTTCTTAATCCCAGAACTATCTCTCCAGCCCCAAGTTTGAGGTTTGATTCTGTTCTATATTGCTGGATCTCTATACTCATCAAATATCTAAAAGGAGACTTTGATCAAAATGCTTGTATGTCAAATGGCTTTTTGATGTGGGTTACAATTTTTTTCTAAACATCAATAGTATGTTGAAGAGTCTACTTAATCACAAACAACATAAGTTATCTCTAATCAATTCATAAAGATTATAAAATCTTATCATTTGTACATTCTAATTTTGTTAGTTATCTTTATATATACACTACAATCTTCAATCAAGATACAAATAATTTTATCAGTCTTTATAACCAGTACTAAATATGTTAACAGATAACTTAAAATATTTTCTCTTCTATGACTTTTATTTTGCTCTCCTCCAGACTTCTTCCTGACATTTATTCATAAAGTGGTTACTAAAGACTTACTGTGAGCTCCACACTATTACAAGCCCCAGCAATCTAGAAATAAATGTAATTATCTGGCAGTGAGAGGAGGCATTCTACAGAGGCATCTATCCCTCCTCCTTCAGCTATTATACTATTTAAATGAAGGGTCAGAAATAATTAGAATCTCTCTCTGGAATCCCATGGCAGGAAAGGAAAGGGCTCAAACCCTGGTGCCATTCAGGGATAATATAGCTTGCTTCCCAGACAGAGATTTCATACCCTGTCAGAGCACTCTGGAGGGAAGATTGGTACTGGGACAATGATGGGCCAGTGATGGTCAGAATTACAGGACTGTGCAGATGTCCATACCTCTTGTCATTTGTTTAAACTGGAATCTCTTATTCGTACTCCAGAAGACAGATTTGGTAGTCACAGGACCCCTTTGTGTGTTCCTTCCCCAATGCGGCCACATTAAGTTATTCTCCATTCTCTTCTATTCCTTATTACTTGTCCTTGTAATTTTAATATTACAGGTATCCAGACCTAGTTTGTTGAGATAGCCCAAGTTAAAGTTTTTTGGAGGAAAAAAGAAGAGGCTCATGGAAACATAAAGAAAATATTAAGAAAAAAATCTAGCTTTTGGGAAAGTTGAATGGAAAGGTCTTTCGTGAATCTTGCATCGTTATTAAATGGAAGGAAAACAAATAGGTTTAAAAATGCCATGATGTTAGTAAGGTACAGATGCTGATGAGGGATGGGCACTCCTGACAGAGGGCACAACTGCCTGCAGTAATCAAGGGGGATAGCATTTGAACAATGGTTTGAAGGGGATGTAGGAGCAAGCCAGGCAAGAGGAACAGGAAAAGATGAGTGAGCCATGCCTGTCATTATCAATGAATAAATATAAAAGAACATGTCAGGGTGGCCAGAATCAAGGCTTGTATCCCATCAGATAGCTGACAAGGTCTGCATCCAGAAGGGCCTTGTGCACCATTGTCAGACTTTGGCATTCACACTGAAAAGGAAATGGGACCCTTGACATTTTTGCATAGATAAATGCTATGAGTTGATTTAAAGTCTCATTCTGGGTGCTGCACGGTGAAGATCACAGTAGCTATCATAGTCATTCAGTTAAAATATAAAGCAGAGCTCTAATAATGTAGAATGATCAGACACCCTGTCTACACTAACAAAGAACTGAAAAGATCTACTTAACACTAGATTTGGAAGATCAAATAGAGTTAATGATGACACACTCCTAACCTGAAACCAGAAGGATAAAGTTGTCGTTAATGGAAATGAGTTTAGATAGGAACGAGCTTACAATGCCCATACTTTGTATATGTGTTCTTCTTGTTCTGTTAGACGCCAAAGGTTAGCCAGTAGTCATGTGTGGGAAATTGCTCTCTTTAAGAGAGGAAGCCAAGCTAGAGACATTCAGAGCAGACTATTTAAACTGTGGGATGACTAACACGCAAATCTAAGAGCAAAGACCGTGCTCTTAACAACTCCAACCAGCAGCAAAGCCGGGGAAATGACCATATGGGAGAAAGAAAGAGAGGAAATAAATAACCCCAAACATGGGATTAATTGATAAGGTCACATACTGGGGCTAAAATGGGAAGGAGAAAGACAGAGGTTTAGACAGGCCAACAGTATGGAGACTTCAGAGACATGGACAAGAAATAATACAGTTTCTCAAATACTCAGTATCCCAGGACTAAAGCAATGTTTTTTGCATGCTAAAGTAATTGGCTGTGGGTTTCTAGATAGCCTATGGATGGAGGTGGTAGCCAGGGAAACTCACATGTAAGCTAAGGAACTTGCCATGTCACCCCTGACTCTCTGGGAAGAGACAGGGCCCAACATGTGATTAGTGAGAGACCTCCAAAGCTATCACAGCTCCCATTAAAACCTAAGAGGTCCAGCTGGGCGGTGGTGGCACATGCCTTTAATCCCAGCACACGGGAGACAGAGGAAGGCCGATATCATTGAGTTTGAGGCCAGCCTGGTCTACAAGGCAAGTTTCAGGACAGCCCGTTACACAGAGAAACCCTGTCTGGAAAAGAAAGGAAGAAAGAAAGAAAGGAAGGAAGGAAGGAAGGAAGGAAGGAAGAAAGGAAGGAAGGAAGAAAGAAAGAAAGAAAGAAAGAAAGAAAGAAAGAAAGAGAAAGAAAAAAGAAAAGAAAGAAAAATCTAAGATTTCTTGGTTAGAAAAACTCCAGATACCTGAGCAAATGGAGGTGCCTAGAAGACTGCGTTCAAGCTCCTGTTCTCTGTTCCTCACCCTAGGTCAGCTGCTACTCTGTATCCTTTGTAACATCACTTCTAATAAAGGAATCAGCATGGGATAGTATCTGGCAAATTAACTGAACTTTAGCTGGTGGATGTGAGAAACCCACATTTATATCCAGGTGACTGTGTAAGTGACAGCCTTGCTGTGGGATATTCTGTATGTCAAATGTGTTGCTCTGATTGGATTGGCCAGTAGCCAGGCAGGAAGGATAAGGTAGGCGGGACAAGGAAGAGGTGAAGGCTGGGAGCAAGAAGGCTGAGGAGATATTGCCAGCCACTGCCAGAAGAAGCAACATGTAAAGACAACGGTAAGCCACAAGCCACATGGCAAAGTATAGACTAACAGAAATGGGTTAATTTAAGAGTAAGAGCTAGACAATGGTAGGCCTGAGCTAATGGCCAAGCAGTTTAAATAATATAAGTGTCTGTATGATTATTTTATATGTGGGTTGTGGGACCACGGGGCCTTGGTGGAACCTGGAGAGAAGCTCTCCATCTACACAGCCTCATACTCCCAGGAAGCATTTGTGGATGAGCCCTCAATCTGTGGGTTTGAAGTTGCCTCAAGGTAGACAGTGTCACTTCAGTTAGCCTAGAAGACACCCAACTGCTGTCTTTTGAAGACTCATCTGCAGATCATAGGAGGATGTTTGTGGGGCAAAACCCTCATACATCTGAGGTCATGGAAGGGTTGTCTTGCGAAAAGATGAAAGCAACTAAGTCATTTTTTCCTGAATCTTTGCAGAGCTTCTTAGAACAAGTTTGAAAGAAAATAGGAGGAAAAGGTTGGAGAGAATAAGCAAGATGAAGCATGGAAAAGTTTTATTGCCAAGGAATAGTGGTGTCTGGGGAGAACAAACTAGGGAGAAAAGGGGTCAATTTTAGATAGGGATAATATAACACAGTTCAACATTGGTGAGAAAAGTCTAAGGGGCAATAGGAAATGCAATGCACGGGGATCTACTCTGCAAGTGTAGAGTTGGCTTTGAAGATCATGGACATTTCATACATATATGATTGTGTGTGTGTGTCTATGTGTGTGTGTGTGTGTGTGTGTATGAAAACTCTGAAGTATTCTTTCTGATTGCTTCTGTTTCTTTCATGAAATGGAAGGGAGTTCATCAGCTGAGGACAATACTTATGTTAATTTTCAAGAGGGTGAATCTATTGAACTGGTTGTTTTATACTTTCTTCCATTACTTTTCATCTTCAGAATATTCTCCCACATTGAAGACAGCCCCAAATACCTATCTTCAAGTTTTTAATGTATAACTTTCATGTTATGATTAGTTCTTTTAAGTTCTAAAGGAACAAATATCACAAGTTTAAGTAAACAGCCAACTCAGAATCTATAAATCAACAATCAACCATGACCAGCTTTACTGTTTAAATATTTATGCATGGCAGAGATTTTTTTTGGTAAGTGATATTAAAAGACTAACTTAAACTAAAACTGGTTCAGCTGGACTTCATGGTTAACCTGTTTAGCTGCCACAGTGGAACAACAGGCCACTCCTTACCCTAGGTCTCGAGTCCTTGTGTGCACATATGGTGCCTCCTAGAACCTTCTATTACTATGTGAATCAAACCAAGGTGGATGTGGAGAGATGAGAGACTGCATGGAAGACAGCCCAGATGCCATAATGGGGCTCTAGGCACACAGGGGAGCACATCTTCCCACACAGCCACACTGGACCATGGAAGTTATCCCAGTAGTGACCTGAAAAGCAGCTGAGCACAGTCTAATTGAACACCTCACTGCATCAAAAAGAAAAAAATGATTGCTGCTCCTTTAGATCAACAGTTTGATGAGCTTGGTATATGAACATAGCTAATTCAAATACATATTCTGAATATCTTTATAAATGTGAAAGAGAAAGAATTAACAAACATCCTCATCAGCTCCAGAAAGAACTAGTTCCATAGGACAAACAAACCATCAGTCAACTTAAACATTAACTAATGTTAACTATAAGGGAGAAATGGAAGCTGCAAACACAGTTTCACAATTTTTTTCTGTGTCCAGTGCTATTCCCACCAGATGATCACAAAAATAAGGGTCTCCACAGTGAAATAATTCAAAGAAAGCATACATAGTTCTTTCTGTGGTTGAAATGTCACCCTCCACATAGAGCCTCTGAGAAGCTTGTAATTTATGATCTGACACCTAATGAATATTCAACAAACGGTCAAGAACTTATCATTATATGATCAACATAATCATTCTCTTTATTTCCATCTGTCCATTAAATAGCAAATTCAAAAATCTGAAGCTTTCTGGGGGCTGAGGAGATAATTCAGGCAACTAAACACTTGCCATGCAGCATGAGGACCTGAGCCCACTTGAGTGTGATCCCACGCTGGGGAGGTGAAGACAGGAGGATCCCTGGGACTCTGGCCAGGCAGTATAGCCTAAATGGTGATATCCTCACTAGTGAGAGTCACTGCCTCAAAAAACAAGGTGAACGGCATCTGAGAAATGACCCCTGATGTTGACTGCTGGTCTTCCTTACACATGCACATCCACATGTGTGTGTGCCCATCCATACACACACAGAAATACACATATGCGCACACACACACACACACACACACACACACACACACACACACACAAACTTAAAGCTTTGTAGTAATCACTCTGGTTCTCAGAATCTTCTGTTCAGTTGATTTTAGTTCTTAGTGTTCTAAAAATTCTTCTACAATGACTTTATAAAATGACTAAAATGTTTGCCTGTTTAAGGCACAAAAGGAAAAAAAAAACAGACAAACAAAACAGGGACTGTTTTGATGGTGTAGCAGATGGTGTAGCAGTTAAGGGCACTTTCTACTCTTGCAAAGGACCTGAGTTCAGTTTCCAAGCTTCTACCTAGCAACTTACAACCATCCAGTGGTACTCCAGTTCCAGGGGTTTCAACTTCTTCTTTGGCTCCCATGAGTACCAAGCACACACATGGTATACCTATATATCTGCAAGTAGAGCCTTCTTACACATATAAATATGTAAGTCTTTTTTTCTTTTTTGGTTTTTCAAGAAAGGGTTTCTCTGTGTAGTTTTGCTCCTTTCCTGGAACTCACTTTGTAGACCAGGCTGGCCTCGAACTCACAGAGATCCACTTGGCTCTGCCTCCCAAGTGCTGGGATTAAAAGTGTGCACCACCACTGCCTGGCTATAAATATATAAATATTTAAACAAACAAACAAAAAATGCTTAGTAGTCTGGACTGAATTTGTAGTTCTTCAACACAAACTTCTCAATAGTCATTGGAGTAGATAAAGTTGCATGAATATGTAGACGCAGTCTCCACAAGTAGCGTACAGATCTAGTATTTTGTGCCACATTATGAGACTCACCACTTGAGGTGATGGTGGCTAAATAGAAAATGTCACAGGTAAAACACTGTGTACTCTTTTAAAGACTGAACTAGTAAAAGGCAAGGCAAAGTTAATTATCTCCTCACCAAAGAAATAAAGAACCAAGTTTTAAGGTAACTCTGGAAAGTCCCCTTGAAAATCAAGTTGTGATGGATGCTAGGGCCTTTTACTGCAGTAATGAACCCTCACTGGGATAAGAAAGGGTAGAGGACATTCTCAGAGTTCAATTTAATCTATAACAAACAGTGTTGATCTTTCTTGAGAGAAATTACAAAACCAGCTTTCATCTCCTGTCTTCTCATTAAACATTTCTCATTCATTAAACTCTTCCTTCTTAGCACTGTATTCTCATTGATTGTTCTACCTCTGTGTTTTATTTTCTTGTATTTTTACCTGCTAATCAATTGCTACAAATCCATTAGTTATGACCTTCTAGCCATTTTCTTCTTTGATCTAAGCACTAAAGCACATGGTAGTCATTACAGGTTAATAATAAACAGAAGTGCCCTAGATTTGGGCTGTTTACATTTCTGTCCTTCCTATAGTTGTAACAACTTGGAAAACAAGAGTTTTAAGATACTTGAATAATGACAGTTCAGCCTATTTTGACTCAATCTCCCATCAATGCCTGTCACAAAGACAGTAGAATAAGTCCATGGTTTTCCTGTTTCATATTATATATCATATTACACAAAATCTTGCAAGTGGCTTCTGTATTACTTCTACATTACTTGTTGCTCAGGTTGGTAGAATAAAACATCATGGACAGATTCCTCAGATGGGTAATTTTCCTTCCTAACAGTTCTGGAGGCTATAAGTCTGAGAGAAGTTCCCAGGAGGGTGCTTTTCTCTGAGGCCTCTCCCCTCGGGATATGGATGACTAATTTCCCCCAGTACCTTCATGTCATCTTCCTTATATACATGTCTGTGTCCAAATTCCCTCTTTTCATAAGGACACTGGGCAGCCTGGAGTGGGGCCCACACTACTGCCCTTATTTTAACTTAGGTCACACTTTAAATACAGTCATTGACTGAGGTACTTGGGACAGATGCAGGACATCAAACAGCTTTTTTCTTAAACTTGTTTATGTCGCTTATAATTCCTTGTGATTAAAAGAAGCATTTAGAACAATGATGTGTACTCAGAAAGTCCTAGTTGATGTTAACATAGATGCCTAGTGTTGCATTTTGGAGCTTTAAGATGAAGCATAACATAATTATTAAAGATGAAGAATAAGTGAGAAATAAATCAAAGACCACCAAAAGAAAGAGACTTATCTCCAGTAAAGCAGTTAGAATGGAATCTAGGGCACATTAACACAACCAGATAACTCTTCCAACTGGGTTACATTTTATTATTTCATTTTTTCAGTGCTTAGGATGGAACCCAGGCCCTTGAACACATTAGGGAAGCCCTTAATCACTGAGCTAAAACCACTGTTCAAATCATCATTTTTCTATTCCTTTGTTTTAAAGATTTAATTTTGTAAAACCTTGTATTTTGTTTTGACTCTTTGTGGATTTCACATCATGCATCCCTGTCTCACTCATCTCCCCGTCCCCTCCCACCTACCCTCTGCCCTTGTGAGCCCCTGCCACCACCCAAACAAAATAAAATTTAAAAGAACAGCCAGAAACCAACCAACCAAACAAACAAACAAAAATCTTGTCGTGGGAGCTTTAGTGTGGCCCAGTGTACACTTTGGTCCATACATCTTTACTTGTAAGTGGTCATTGCTATGAGTCATTGGTCTGGTTCAAGGCCTCTGGCTTCTGTTACACTATTGATAATGGGCTCTCATTGGGGCTCCTCTTGGATATTCTGTTGTTTAGTACATGTTGTGGAGATCCTGCTGTTTTGGATCTGCAGGTCTGGCCCCTTTATATCTGCTGCAGTTCATAGATGAGGTGGATGTTGTTTGGGCCAACTTATAGCAATGGTCTGGGTCTGATTGGTGGCTAGGTTGGTCAGCCCACCAACATTGGGTGAGCTCTCCAGTACTGCCCCAGCTAGTCACCCAGTGCAGCATGCAGCAAGGATAAGGACAGTTCTCCATCTCTCATGCCTTTGGGTCTGTCGCACCTGCACCCACACCACCAGGGTCAGCTCTACTGTTTTGCCCAAGTGATGTGCAGAGCCTGCTCTCCCAATTGCTATAGGGGACTTATGGGGGGAGAGGGAGTCAGCTCTCCTGCTCTCATGCTTTCAGGGACAGCTCACTTGAGTTCCTGCCAACAGGGTTAGGTCTAGAGCACTGTTCAGGTGAGGTGTAGAGCCAGCTCTCCTGCGTGCTGCAGCCTGTGAGGGGTAGGATTAGTTCTCAAACTCTCATGACCCCAGGGACCATCTATCCCACCTACCACAGGTAGCCAGGGTCAAGGGGAGAGCATCTTTCCCTCAGCCATGCTATTACATGGCAGCTGAGGGGAGACAGGGTCAGCTCTGCTGTTCTCACAGTCCCTGGGCCACGGACACAGACATGGCCCAGAAGACAATGTGGCCCCAGGTGGCAGTGCAGGCCACTCAGATCTGTATGCCCCTGGCATAGAAATAGCTCTCAAATACTAGCATGGCCCTAGGTGGCAGTCCAGACCCCTGACATCTCTGTGGCCTTTAGTGGCAACACAGGCCATGGCTATCAGCACAGACCCCGTTTCTTAGACATGTTTCTTTGCAACAGCCAGGGGCCCAGATGTCACCATGTCCCCAGTTGGCAGTGTAAGTAACTTAGATCAGCTTGGACCAAGCAGCAGCATGGTCCTCAAACACCAACAAAGTTCCAGGCATGGCATGCCCAGATCCCTGGCATCCCCACAGCCCTTGATGGCAGCAGGAACCTTGGAGGTCTGCCACAGAGCCACAGAGCCACAGACCCAGATATGGTCCTAGCCACTGTTTGGGCCCATTTGACACCATTGCCCTGACCACTGCCCAGACCCATAGGATGCCATGGCCCTGGGGAGCAGTGCTTGTCACTCAGGTCTGTATGGGCCTGGCAGCAGCACAGATCTTGGACACCAACATGGCCAAATGTCAGAATCCAGGGCATTTGTGTGGTCTTGGTGGCCACACAGGACATGGACATCAACATAGACTCTGGCTGCAGAAGGTTATTTTTGGTGATTGTTTGAGTGTGTGGATGAGTTTGTGAGTATGCATGTCTGGGTGTCAGTATGAGTGGAGGCCAGGAGAGTGCATCACTTCTCTTGGAGCTGGCGTTATAGGTGCTTGGGGGCTACCTAATGTAATTCCTGGGTTCTGAACTTGAGTCCCCACAATAAAGCAGCAAATGCTCTTAACCACAGAGTATCTCTCCAGCCCTCAAATTTGTATTCATTTTAAGTCCGCATTCCTCATAAAATGGTCACAAGGGATAGAAATAACCAATGCAAGGAGAGCGAGCACCATGGATCCCTGAAACACGAGGCTCCGGAAACTGTCCTCATTATCTGTTCCCTTCAGGATGTAAAAGAGTCTATTGTACACTCAACTCTCACATACATCTTGTCTACCCAAAGAAATAAATTTATTAAACCAAATATTACCTTATATTTATTTGTTAACTGTGATTAACTAAAGAATATAATATTCATTTCCTTAGGCAAAGGAGATGGCAGCTCTGTAAGCGTACAGTTCTAAGTAATTCTTCTTCGGTTGATAATACCACCCATAGGAGTTGCCCTCTGTTTATTAGGGTGCTTACACAACTTTAGAGAAGCCAGTAATATACCCAAGAAACAGATCATCTGGCCCAAGATTTGTTCATAATATATAACTTAGAAAGAATTTCCCCTAGCTGGGTGTGATAATGCTGCCTATAATATCCTTAACCTGGGGGAGCTGAGATAAGAAGATGGAGAGTTCAAAGCCAGCCTGACCCAGCTTTCTAAATCAAATCAAACAAATGAGAGGCTATTCTACTTGTTACACGTATTTGATAGTAGAAAATATTTTGAAACAACCAAATCATTTGTTTTTTAAATATTGTGTCTACTGAGAAACATATGTGAATGCATGCAACTTTGTTTTGAAATAGTTTTGATGACAATACCCATGAGCAAAGCCAATTACATAGACAATCTATACATTCTTACTATTATTACTCTCTTTTTTTTTCTTTGAGACAGATACTCACTCTGTAGCCTTGGCTTTCCACAATCTTGCTATGTATACCATGCTGGCCTTAACCTTATGAAAAACAGCCTGCCTTTGTCTGGGGTGCTTGGATTAAAGGTGGTCTCTACCATACCCAGCAACATCATGTTTTAAATCTGTAATCCAATCTCCTTTGAAAAGATTTTGGTAAACTTTTGGTTTCCAATCTGATATAAAAGAGATGTGAAATTTGCATTCCACTATAAAAGAAATAAAAGGCTGAAGTAACTGAAAAATAAGCAGCTATTCTTAAGTCCTTTATACCTGTGAGGCCTTGGGGCAAATGGCCGCTCATCAAACTGGAGAACTACAAGCTAAGCACAGAAAACCATTGCTCACCATGGGAGACCCTTCCAGAAGAAACAGTGCCAGGGTTTGGAACCATTGCTCACCATGAGAGATTCTTCCAGAAGAAACAGCGCCAAGGTTTGGACATCTAAACTACAACTTACAAACTACTGAAGGATCTACATGAAGAAGTGTCAGCATGAAAAATGTCAGGGAGACTTACCTTGCAGTAAAGCTATAAATGAATGGGTTGTCTCTCCAGGAACACTAGCTTGGCCTCACAGGAAAATACAGAAAATGCTCCAACTGTTTTCACTAGAGGGAAGGAAAGATAATAATTGTGAAATACACCAAACTTTCTTTTAATAAGGTCTGTTCTGAATAATACTTGTCTTGCTAGAACCTAGAGGTTGTACTAGTACCTTACTGATTGAGTAAAAACAGAGGCACTCTGCTCCAGATGGCCCTGCTGCGGCTGTCCCTACTACAGCTGGCCCTGTAGACAAAATTAAATAAGAAACACAGAGCCAAATATAGAGTCAAAAGCCCAAGAGATCAGAGCACTAGTAAAGAGCCAAGATTACCTTTAGCTTACCGATCACTACCATCGCTTCCCCTGAGAGAAGAGTCCTTCTTCCTGGGTGACTTGTCTTTTTATTGCCATTCTGTTCTGTCTTCTCATTGGCTCTAAACCCAACCGCATAACTTCCTCATCACTGCCTGTCTATACAGACCTCCAGGTCTCTATGGTTGGTACTGGGATTAAAGGTTCGGATCACCACGCTTGGCTGTGTCCTTGACCACACAGAGACTCTGCCTGCCATGTGATTGGATTAAGGGCGTGTGCCACCACCGCCGGACTTCTGCTTAATGGCTCGCCTTTACCTTTGATCTCCAGGCAACTTTATTTATTAACATACAAATCAAACCACATTTCAGCACAAATAAACTATCACCATATGCCCCTACTGCAGCTGGCCCTGCTGCAGCTGCCCCAGGCATCACTTCCCATCTGAATGAGGGGCAAACTGAGATGCACCTGTGAAGTTCACCGCTCAGGACCACAGACTCTCAGAGACAGAGATCTAAACATAAAGTACCTCCCTTCTGCTACTCTCTGTCACTACAATATCTAAGGTCTATTTCCAAGTTCCTTAAACTATCTCATGCCCTGTTTTCAATATCAAGAGAGGAAAAAGAATGTAAGGTATACTAAAAAGTAAGGGATGGTTTGAAAATAAAAAGAAAGTATTGGAATCAAATATATTCAGATGTGCAAGTGATGTTGCCATTATCAGACAAGGACATATTTAATAGACTAATAGAAAAAAAGGCAACATAAAATAATAGACATATAAGAAAGATGGAAATTCTCATGCATATAATGGAACAAAGAATATTTTTGGTGTGCTTATTAATAGACTGGCTATATCAACAGAAATTCCCAAATTTCAAAAACAAGAGAGAAAAAGGCATGTCATAGTTGCTAGACTCATATGTTCCATGTCAAAATTGACATTTCTAATAGGAAACTGCAAGTTTAACAATAACCCACTATCACTACACACTATAACAGTGACCAAAATTCAAAAACACTGACAACCAGTACTGACAAAGATATGAACCAATGGAGCTATCTTTGTTTGTGGGAAGGCCAACGATGGATCCAATTTGGAAGACAGTGTGGCAATTCCTTAAAAACAAACAAACTAACTAACTAACTAACAAACGAACTCTTGTCAGTCATGTAATCCAGACATCAAATTGCCTGAGATTTACTCGAATAAGATAAATAGTTAAAAATACATGGAATCCTACACATGAATGTTTATTGTAGCTTTATTCATAATTGCAACCAAGATACCCTTCATAGGAGAATGGAAAGTTGTGGTATTTCCAAGCTCTGGAATATTATTTATCCTTATGAGAGAAAGTAATGAAAGGTCAAGTATTTAACGTAGGTGAATAAATGCCTTCTGAAAGACAGCATGCCTAATAATTCTAAGTTTGTGACATATTGGACAAAGCAAAACTATGGAGACAGTGATGGGTTCAGTATTTGCCAAGATTGGGGACAGTGTGCCATAAATCAACTTCCTCTGATTGCAGGGAGGCCAGTAGGTTAGTAAAGCAAACTTGTAGATGTGTCTGTCATGGCGTTTCAAGGGACAAGTAGATGGTGAAGATTTTGACCTAATGAGTTCATTATTTGCTTGACAGATTTGAAGTCTAATGCCATTATTGAGAAGTGGTAAAATGTAGGAGACTTCGTCCTATATTCCCTTTTCTCTATTTTCTGGCCTTGAGCCATGAACTGCTTTGCCATGCCCATTCTATCGTAATGGACTGACCTCTGATACCAGGAGTCAAATGATCCTTTCCTTTAAGTTGTTTATATCAGACATTAGGTCACAATGCCAAGTTGACTGACAAAGGAGGAAGGGCAGAATGGGAAGATTTTATCCAGTCCCCTACTGCAGACTCAAGTCATTGTTGATTGGTTAATACCCACTGGGTGAACTTCAGGGCAAACTATGAAGTCTGCAGATAGTAATATTTGTGTTCAATTCATATTGAGCCTGATATGAATGGGATAAGTTATTTATAAAAACCTGGGCATATGTGAATTGAGTTCTGTTTTAAATGCAGAGTGGTAGGGAAGAAATGATTTGAGAATATGAAAAACCTAGAGCAAAACCATTAACATGCAGTGAATCCCACTGAGAGTGTGTACTTGCCATCACCAGAAAGAGTAGGCAGAACTTGACAATGGATCTCAATTTACACCTTCAAAATGCTCCTCACAGTGTTTTCTTGAAGTGGTTGAAGGTGGTGCTTCTATTTCTAATGCAGAACTGATTTCACAAATGAAATAGAAGAATAGAAAGATCATGTTAAAATACATACATATAAATAAAGCTGAGCAATAGAAATCTTTAAATGTAGTTTTGCATAAAACTCATAGCAGTATTATAAGCTTAATCTTTTTAATTCTGCAAGATTCTAAGTGTACATTGCTTTTGTCTTGAAGGGGTGCAGTGATACTATGTTCAGCTGAGAGGATGGTTTATCATAGCTCACAGGAACGTGGTGGGTCAAAAGCCAGGGGATAATTACACCTTGGAAAACCAAGTGCCAGGCTGTTTCTGGATCTCAGCAGCAGGAAACAGACCACGCTTTAGACTTGGGATATGACGGTGCTAAGCTTCAATCTCCTCCTGCCCTGTTCGCAAATCATGTTGCAGAAACAGTCTTGTCAGCTGAAGTTAGGATGAGGTCCCAGAGATTCTGGGGTGAGGAGTGAAAAAAAAAGGGGTTAGAGCAAGGTGCCTGCTTAACTTTGCTGCTCAGTGATCTTCTGAAGTTGCATTTCCCCTACTTCTTGACCTGTAAGATCTTCCCTGTACTGTTTTAGGAAGAAGCCATCACTTTTTCCCCCAGTTATAAGGACAAAGTAGAATTCTGCTTTCTCAAATCCAAGGTTGAGAACCCATGTATCTAGACCATTTAGAAAGTTCTATCCAGACTGTGAGTAGGTGTGAGTTGTTCACAGTTTTCCATTTCTAATGAGAATGTGAGGATTCCTTTCAGTTCAAGGGAACAAGGTATACCAGAACACTGAGCTGGCCTACTGCAGACTTTGAGAGGGGAGGCAGGGAGTAAGTTGTGAATGGCTCTGGACTGAGATCATGTGTCCCCCAGCCCTTAACTTCTCTTCATGTTACTTGGTTGCTTTAGCTTTTTTCTCTTCTCTTTCATGTTGCTGTTGGAGGGGGAGTTCCTGGTGCTTTTGGAAAGCATGGAAGCATCCAGAAAACGAAAGCATGAACTATACTTGCCAGGTTTTCTCCGAAGTAGGAGGACAGGGAGCAGCTTACTGTGCCCTGGAGATGCCTTGGGTTGACTATAAAGACAATGCACCTGTCTGTGTGCATTTTCTGCATCCACTCTGTGAGAACCTAGGGGGCATAGCAGCAGCTGAAGTGGAGGCTGGGTCATGGTTTGAGCTCCTCAGATAACTTGGGAGACACAACGCTAAGAGCAGACTATTAACCAGTGCTGAATTTTAACTGCCAGAATCACAACTAGTCCAAAAGTAAAAGTTTTTAAATCATAAAACACTAATGTACAATCTTGAAAGTTCTGCCACTATTGAGGTGTTACCTTATGCTTTTAAGGAAAAAACCTTCACTGCAGTACAAGGGGTAGAGGAATTTATGAAGGTTTTGTTTCTGGAGATATAAAGATGCTACCAGATCTTTCATGAATGAGGGACTATCTAACAATAAGCAGCCAATGACTGTTTGCTGCTCATTCTAATTTTCATTCACTACTGGATTAGGATTATAGGAAGCAATTATGTTTGCAGTTAAGGTTGTATCTGCAAAACACTGGTTTAGAGAAAAAGTGTGCTTGTATATTTGAAAAAGTATTGTTTAGGAATCATTATCAATTAAAGATTTTCCCCAAAAATATTTCATGTCAAAAAAATTTAAATTAAAACAGTTTTTATGGAGCACCAGCTATAAACAAAATATTGAAATCAAGATATATTGATTTTTTATTAAAATTAAATATGGCAAAAACTGAGTTAAGACACATTTTAGTATTATATGTATTATGATAGCAATATAAATGTGTGCATATATAGTTATAATTTATATAAACTTTTATACACACATGTACATACAGATACGCCTGTAGCATATATTTATAGATATATGAATCATTCCAATGTTTCAAAATGATCTATCCTCAGGAGAAAACCAAGTATTTGGTGTGAAAGTGTCTTTGAATGCCAGAAGAGTCCATTTCATCTTGGCCTATACACACATTTCCAATCACTTTATTTTATAGTTTATAATGGTGGGACAGTTTTCTTTGCCTCCCTTTATGATGACTGGTTTACTTACCTATGCCTTTCCTAATTAGACAATGAGAACCCTGTGGGAGATTTTGTTGACCATCTGAGCCCCTACATGGGCACATATCCTGACATCCACTTGGCATCTGTAAATATTGATAAAGTAGACTGACCTAATGATTTGTTTTCCATAAGACCTTGCAAGCAGAATCCATTGCTCCTCTTCAGTGCTCTCACAGCATTTTTTCTACTAAATCATTATCAGATCGTTATCATTCTTTGTTCTTTAATCATAGAACTGTGACAAATTAGGTCAAGATTCTCTGTTTTTCTCTTTTCACTATCTCCTTGCATAGAGCTCAACAGATCCTGATGCCATATATTAACTTAATTAGCTATAAGTAATATTGTAGAAGGCATTTTATTTACTTTTCCTAATTAACATTTTTAGTGCATCCAAGATTTCAGACACTGTATTTGATTAGTGGTGATGTCAAGGGCTAAGGATTTTTTTAGAGATAATCTAGATTTTAAAAAAATCAATATTAATAATCAAATATTTAAAAGTCAAATAACAAAATAAAAATGTATAATAGATGGTCTAAGATATCCTGTAGCCAAGTGATTTTCCCTCTGGGATGACATCCACTGAGACTCTTATGTTCTAGAATTTGCTTCCATGAACATGATTCCAGGAGGTCCTCTCTGGAGTCCAGCACCTTGTCATTTGTGCACCAGTCCCCTCTCTCCCACCACAGGCTAGATGCCAGCACTGGCTTCACAAATGTCTGTCCACTAGCAGTGATGGCAGGCTGCTGGTGTCACCCTGCTGTGGACATCTGTCCTCTGGGCATGACAAGGCCATTACCATCTTGAAGTCAGAAAAGCTGTGATTATCTCTGTGAAATCCTCATGAGGCTCACTGACATTCCTGTGGAAGGAGGCATTGCTGAGGAAGTAAGGCCATCCATGAGATGCTCACTAGGCAATACACAGTAAGAAACCCAAGAGGACAGGGCCCTGCCCTTCCCAGAGGATGGATATATTAACAATTGCTGAGGTAGGGATACTCTTCTCAGGTGGTATAGCAGTCTCTAAGTCTGCCATGCTCTTGGTAGTAGCCTTCAGGCATGCTTCTGTAAATAACCCTAATTAAACTCATTTGTTCACCAAGCGAGATGTGAGTAGGAGGATTTCTTTAGTCTGTTGCTGCTATCCAACTGGGATAAAACACATCTACTTTGTGTTCTGTTAGTGGGAATGCACATTTGTAGAACTACATGGAAAAAAGCATGCAGATTCCATAAAAATATTACAACTAGAACCAGAGGATTTGGCCCAGCAGGCCTTCTCTGAGGTGCATGCAAGGAGCAGACATTAGCACATCACACATAGAACACATAGAGACTTCTGCACTGTCACATTAACAGCCAAAACAAATAACCTGCCATTTGTTAATGAGTAGTAAAAGAAATTCTATTAATGTTTGAAACACTTGCACCCACACTTAAAAAAAAAAAAAAAGGAGCTCTTAAATTTTGACATGTATGACACTTTGGATGAACTTGGAGGAAATTCCCAGTGAAACAAACCAGGTCCACAAAGAAGAGTTTTGTGTGATCTAATTTACATGTGGAAAGTTAGCAAAGGAAGATCAGTCCTAAACACACATACGGAAGCAGCATTAAATGGACCCATAGGTTCTACAAATATCATGAATCTGAGAGGGAGTCATGGAGAACGTGGGAGTTGTGGGGGGGGGGGAGCAAGCTGGTAGAAATGATGTAAATATAGTATATAAAATTATTTTAAAAGTTAAACACATAGAAACTAAAAATAGACTGTAGTTATCAGGGGTGGGGTGTAGGGATAAAATAGTGACTAGTAAATTAAAGGGCACAAAGTTGCAGATTATAGGGTGAATAAGCTTGGAGAGCCAATGTGCAAGACAAAGACTATAGTTAGATTTTAATGTGTACCAGAAATTACATAAGAGATTTTAACTGATATACTACACACACTCACACACACACAGCTGTGTAATACAGTGGATATATATGCCTTTGTAGGGACATAACTAATTTCACAAACATTTCAAAACATGCACGCCTATACATACACATATATGTACATCTATATATATATATTGCTGGTAAAGGTTGCAGTATGGTAAGTGTAAAAGTCAGTAATGTAGTAGTGTTAGCTTGGGACTTTTAAAGTGTGTGTGTGTGTGTGTGTGTGTGTGTGTGTGTGTGTGTGTAGTAAATCATGTATGTACAGTATGTACAGGTGTTTTCACCTGTATGTGCACATGTGGAGCCAAAACTCAGCATTGACTATTCCTTTATTGCTTTTTATTTTTATTTTTTGAGACAGGGCCTTTTAGGGAGCCTGGATCTCACCATTTCAGCTAGGCTGGCTGGCTGGCAAATACAAGTTGCTGCTTCTCTCTGCTCCCGGTGCTGGAGTTACAAATATGCACTGCCATACTGTCTTCTCATGCACGCTGGGGATCCAAATTCAGGTCCTCATTCTTGCATAGTAGGCACCTTATCACTGAGCCACTTCCCAAGCCCTCAAACTGTTACTTTTGTTCAATTATGTTTTAAACAACATTTAAAACAACAATTATAAACAAACAGCTGTACATTATAATCCACTGTTTTTCATCTACCAGTTTAATGATTATCTTTCATCTACCACCTAACCTAAATGGTTGCTGCATGCTCAGGGATATATACCTGCGTCCTAAGTTCTAGACCTTTTTTTTTTTTTAATTACTTTGAAATTATAATTATTTGTGTATGTATTTAGTGTGTTTTTACATGATTGTGTGCCACAGCTCATGTGTGATGGTCAAGGGACAATGTGTGAAAATCAATTATTTCCTTCATTTCTGTGAATCTTGGAATTCAAAGTCAGGTCATCAGGCTTGGCAATAAGCAGCCTTGGCTCTTTATTCCAATGATTTTCAAATCTTTTCAGTGGCATTAAACAGTTTCAAAAAGTCTCAAGAATTTTCTTTGGGAGTCAGAATTGATGAGGATAGAAAGATAGACCTGTTGTTGTTTATTCCTGTGTGTGATTTATTCCTGTAGATGAACGGTGCTATTAAATAAGAAACACAGAACCAATTGCAGAGTTAAAAGCCAAGAGGTCAGAGCAGTAGCTGAGAGCTGAGACTTAAAACCTCCTTACCCTTCCTGTCGCTGCTGTCCTTCCTCTCCACAAGAGACCTACTTCTGT